>NC_057806.1:559903569-560203569 GCF_018294505.1 Triticum aestivum
TTATTACAATTCATATAATGGTCCTATCAACTGAAGCAGACTAAACATGAGTTGACCTTAGGAAAGGTTATGAACAGTGAGTGAAAGTCGATGCCCCCCGAGTCTCCTTGTAGACGAAGACACATATATCCCTTCTGACTGCCTTGACAAATTGTGTCCAGTTAGTGGTGATAGTTGCCCTTTTGTATTTGCCTTCTATTAAGACTAATAAGTGAAACATGAGTTAACCTTAGGAAAGATTATGAACAGTGAGTGAAAGCCGGTGCCCCCCGAGTCTCCTTGTAGACAAAGACACATATATCCCTTCTGACTGCCTTGACAAATTGTGTCCAGTTAGTGGTGATAGTTGCCCTTTTGTATTTGTCTTCTATTAAGACTAGTAAGTATGCACGTGCAACGCACGTCTTGACTGTCATCAAATAATCATCAAAATAGTAATATTGCACATGCAATACGTGGTTTGACTAACATAAATTTAAACAAAAACATTACAAGCTCATTAATGACAGCACTAAGTAAAACATCAAAATCTTTGTCAAGCCCTTGTTTTCATATATCATTTCAAAGGCATAACATTTAGTGATGCCATGCAACTTTAGTAGAGAAACAGAAATCATCTGGGCATTGAGAGCAAATATTCTGTCAAAACATCATGCAACATGCATCAGGAGTCTTTATTTAAACACTTATTTGATAGAAAGGACGCAACATTCAGGATGTCTTATGTACTTTTGATCTATCGACTATTAACAACACCGTAATTCCTAAAAATGAATCACCACTTAGGGGTTGGTGACCAGTTTGCAGAAGAGGAGCAGATCGCATTGTGTCAATTGAAATATCTATGGAGAGAGGAAATGAACGAATAAGTCTTTAGTAAACTCTCACACGATAGAGACAGCAAAGTGATGAATCAAACTCTCACACGATAGAGACAGCAAAGTGATGAATCAGACAGCGGTGTCGGGACATGTTGAGCCGCAGCAACCCCTGTCGAGTGGGACCAGTCACACACTGAAGGGATCAGGTTGATGACGGTTGTGTGACGACGCCCGCGCGACACAATGGACGGTGAATCTCATGTGGTCATGCCCACGGGACGTGATGAAGAGGTCTCAGGCTGCGGATTTTGGCAGCGTATACAGCATCAGCGGCTACCCAGAGCGGAGACGGGCGCCTTGTTGCTCGCATCTATCGATATGGCAATTCACTTTTATTCATGCTGAAATTCAAAGGAGAATTATTTAGCTTTCACAAAACTCAAGTGTACAAACTCTAACAAAGATGAATAAGGATCCTGGAACCAGGAGCTGTCTACCACACTTGATTCTTGTGAGAGTCTACAAAAGATCTAAATTTAAGTACAAATAATAGTCCAAGATAAGATCAATAATTCAATGTTCTTGGTTATTTAGTCAACCGAGAGGAGCAAGAAAAGATTTGTCTTCAGCATGATAGTCATAAATACTTCAGATGTAGAAGAGTATGAAAAGTAGTGTTTTGAGACAAATAATTGAGATGCCAAAAAGTATCAATTTCTTCTGAAATGTAAGTCTATGCATTATCAATTATGCCTTATACAATTTACTCCACTGATGCAAATGGCTACTTTTATTACAACAAGTTTATGTAATGAGAAGAGAAAACTACAGTAAACTTACATAATTTAGCCCGGTGATGCAAGTGGCCACTGTTTTTACAGGAATGTTCATTGGATTTGGAGAGAGAAAATATATAATGTTCACACTGGAAGATCAGACAGTTCCATATCAATCTCAATACGGAAACTGAAGCAATATGCATTGACATAACAGGAAGAACGGCAACAATACCCAGCAACAAATATCACATACACCTGAGAGCTATCAGCATCCGTGTGACCTTCTACCTGAAAGTGGGCGGTTCTGTAGTATGTTCTGGTTTTAGACTTGCCTATTGTTTTGGCTGATGTGCAATTTGTAAAAGATGTTTAAAAGTCTGTTCTCTCTCCGGTAGTGGGTGATTTGGCATCCTATAGATATGGTTATATGTCTAGGATGTAGGTTGCTTATCAGTTGATGAGGTGATGCATCAGGTCTGATGGAAAAAAGTGGTGTGGTGGTTGTATCTAGACTTCTATTTTCTTAATGAAAATGGGGGCCATGTGGCCCTTTTATCGGAAAAAAAAAGAGCATCCGTGTGACCTTGAAACTGCACGAGGAAATATCATGACAAAAGTTTTATACTCTCATAGGATACAACAACCATGTATCTTTTTAAGAAAGTTGACAATCGGCTCATAAACAAAGTACCTTGCTAATTGCAAAACATCCTACAGTATCATCTGTGTATTATTATGTAGCAAAGCTCCCTACCTTATACAGCCTAACAAACCTGCCGAAGCTAGCTGCATATAGCAAACACAAAAGTCGGAACAAATTAAGGGGAAATGAGTAGTATGCCTACGGGCTACGGGGATAAAATAATAGGATGGATCGACATGAACAGTGAACAAATATGCGTTATCTCCTGAAGACATTCTACACAACTTTTTGGTCTTTTTCTGTGAGAATGCCATGAGCCTATGAGTGTGCAGTGTGTGTCGACGGTTCCAAAATCAGGAAGAGCAAGGTTGAGTTGAAAAAAAAACACATGCATCAATACATGCAGTTTAATATCCCAATGACCTTGAGAATTTCTACTACTACTGATCCGAATGTGTTTCCAATTTGCTCAAATAGGTTATTACTTATCTTTGGCAAGTGTATCATGAACTAATATTTGAAACTGACCATAAGTTCAATCAAGAATTTGGACCCTGAACAATACTGATTTTGAATTTATCTGCAGAGATGCATCATTATTGTATTTATCTTTCAATTTTTCAGAAAAGAAGTTTGAAGGATAGAGCAGTAGCAGCCAAAAGAGTAGTTTATAATCTACGTTTCAGTTTCAAACCCAATTTTCCACACAAAGCCTTTCGTCTTCTCCACCAAATCATGGTATGCCTTCTTTTCATTTATGATGTTTTCCTGCACTATCAGAGCAGGTCATTTCAAATAAGCCCTAAATAGTCTATGTGAAGCAATAAAGTGGGAATTAGAAAAAATCAACAGCAAAACTATGTCTTATGATTTGATAGCTTAAAAGGGATGATATTATGAGTTTAAGCAAAGCAGTGATTGACATAGTTGCAAAGGTTCACCTGCCAATTTTCTTCCTCCCAGTAGACATGGAAATTAGTAGTCACTTTTTTTGGGAAAGGAAATTAGTAGTCAGTGATCTAGGATAAAGTAGAGAAAAAGAAAGATGAAAAAGAGAGAGCACCTGTGATAAACACGGACATCCAAGGGACTTCAGTGTCCCATTGTTCTTGTCTTGGCCGCCACCACACCTCTTCCCGGTGGCAACCTGGACAAGCGACAATCAAGAGAGAGCAGTACAAAAGAACACATGTCATTGATGCCCGGGGATACTGGACTGTTGCTATGTATTTACTGAAGTTAGTTGAAGGCCTCGACGCTTCCCTGTTTGTGTAGTTCATGATTTACGATTTCTAGGAAACACATTATATGTCTTATGAAATGCTTGTCAGTACTGCAGGAGTGAGCAGTAGTGAAGAAGATATGTTCCTCAACAATGTACTATATTGTCAGGCAGTGGATAAAAGGAAAGAAACCTGACTGGAACCTAACGCACATGACTGAGCGGTTTGGTGGATCAAGATCTTTCTGATCGATGTGAGTTTGAGAAAAAAAACAGATGAAGAGATTGAGAGGGAAAGAGATGTCAGGGGGCAGACCTGTATGGATGAGACAAGAGGGCATCGCTGGGAGCAGGTAACTCGGCAGTGGCAGGGAGGAGATCCATGCTCCGCGCCGCACACTCGCACGCGCGTCATCGTTCGCTGGCGGCCGGCCGCCCCGTGTGCGTCCACGTCCCTGGCGGCGGCGACCTGGCAGAGGACGGAGTGGTGTAGCCGCCTAGAAGAGGCCGTCGCCGTTGGGGAGCAGAGGCAGCCATCACCGAAGCCGTGCGATTTGGCCTGAACCCAAAGGCAACGGCGCCAACGGGCCGAGTGGAGGAGAGCTTCCTGCATAGCGGCGACTCCTTTGCCTTGGATCTCTCCGCTCAGCAAACCCCGGTTAAGTGACCTTGGCACGGGCAAGCGTGGCGGCGGCGCCAGGCACGACAGCGACGCAAGCAGAACATCTGGAGCAAACGGCGGCGGCGGCGGCGCAGCGCCGGCGTGAGATTTCTTTTGCGTATTTTTCCTTTTGACGGGACGCGGACGCTAGGGGCGGATTATTTCCTCCGGTGGCAGAGTTTTCGTCTGCCAGTTAAAATTGCTAAATGCACTTTTGGTGAGGGTTAGTTTTAATTTGATGGTTAGATATAATTAAGTGAGTCTGACCGTGAGGCTGTAATTGGTCGGGGTTGTTGTGTGTAGGTTAGACTGGGTGTACTTAACGATAAATATGTTTGATTGTTTAACAGTAGTAGAGATGATCTTGCACACATCCACATGGGGTTCTAATTGGCATTTGCTCGATGCTTGGATTGAGAAACTCCAGAAGATACATCTTAGTATATGTAACAGAGAAGTGTTGCAGCGAGGGAGCAGACTTAAGTTATATGATGAGGGTAAGCAAAGCACATTAAGGCATATGACGAAGTGTAAATTAATTGGCACCATTCTTTTTCCAGGTGTGATGAATGTGATGTTCATTTGATAGACATAAAACTTAAGGGCGGGTACTCTTGAACCAACCAGCGGCTTTATCCAAGAGAGTCACATATTTCATTCTTAGAAAAGAGTAGATGTACATCATCATTTGCTGGTGAGTATTTCTATTGCAGAAAATTATAATCAGAGGCATCTATGTTCATGTCCAGAAAATTATAATCAAAAAATTATAATCCTAGGATCTGTTCAGGGTAATATGACCTTTAAGGAAATATACAATACATCTAAATGTATCCCGAAGAGAGAGAGAGACGGGGAGAAGGGAGACGGACCAACAAACCTAGATGAACAGGGCTTGGGTTGAGCAGAGGCGAGGCATGAGGTTGAATCGCCCATAGGAGAGGAAGCGGCAAATGGGTCGTGCATTCATGGGCCAAATCGTATCTGTCATTCTTACTAATTATTAGCCAAAACATTACATCTCCAATTTCAGTAAGGCTGGCAGAAAAAAGAAACGGTGGGCTCCGGTTTGGCCTCCCCTACGTCGGCAAGACTAGACATCGGCTTTTCAGAAATATGAAACACGTCATGATCAACATGGTAGCCGGATGCCTGTTGTGCCAACTCATTTGCTTTCCAATTGTCATGTTTAGATATGTGAGCAATGCTAAAACAATCCAAAGTAAAAATTATATCTAGACATTTATTAAGATAAACATTAAGTGATTCGTCCAAACACTGAAAGACTCTAGATATTTGCTGCATCACTAGTAACGAATCACCATAAGCCTCAATATGTGTAACACCTATAGCAAGAAACATCTCTAAACCGAATAACAATGCTTCATATTCGGCTTGATTATTTATGCAAAAATATTCTAAGCGGCATGAGGCTTCAAAAACAGCACCATGAGGAGATATGTAAATAATACCAACACCTTGGCCATTGCTACAAACTGAACCATGAAAATATAATCTCCACGGTACTAATGAGACAAGGTTTATATCAATGTCATACTTGTCATTAATCCGATGTTCAACAATAAATTTAGCAACGATTTGGCCTTTCATGGATTTTAGAGATTCATAAGCCAAATCATATTCAATCAAAGCATAAGCCCACTTGCCAATTCTACCACTAAGAATTGGCCTATGCAACATGTATTTAATGACATCGGTTTGACAAGCTACTATACAAGCACTCGGCATTAAATAATGTCTCAATTTTGTGCAAGCATAATATAAGCATAGACATAGTTTCTCAATAAATGTATACCTTGTCTCGGCGTCCAATAAGCGCCTGCTCAAATATGTAATAGCATGCTCTTTTCTTTCGGTTTCTTGAGTCAAAACAGCACCAATAACTCCTTCCTCTGCTGCAATGTAAAGCCTAAAGGGTTCTCTATACTTGGGTGCTTTCATCACCGGAGGAGCGCACAAATAATTCTTGATCATATCAAATGCTTCTTGCGGTTTTGCCCCCCAAGTGAAATCAACATCATTCTTTAACCGAAGGATAGGAGTAAACGCATCAGCCTTCCCTGACAGAGTAGCTATGAACCTCCTTAAGTAATTGACCTTGCCAAGGAACTTTTGCATATCTCTCTTGCATGTTGGAGATTCCACTTTCTGTATGGCCTCTATATTTTTGGGATCAATCTCTATGCCATCTTCATGGATAATGAAACCCAAAAACTTACCAGCTGACACACCGAATGCACACTTCAAAGGATTCATCTTTAGTCCATAGTTTTTCATTCTTTCAAAAGCTAAACGCAAATCGGCCAAGTGAAATTCAAAAGCGTCCGATTTGACAACAATATCATCAATATAAACTCCAAGTATGACACTGAGTAAATCATGAAAAATCAAATTCATAGCCGTTTTGATATGTGGCGCCAACATTTTTTAATCCGAATGTCATCACTGTCCACTCGAATAAACCAAGAAAACTAGGGCAACGAAAAGTTGTCTTGGACATGTCTTCTTCGGCCATAAAAATTTGATTGTATCCGGCATTACCATCTAGAAAGCTAATAACTTTATGTCCAGAAGCATCATTAATAAGCATATCGGCTATTGGCATGGGATACTCATCTTTGGGTGTAGCCCTATTTAGATCTCTGAAATCAATGCACACCCTCAACTTGCCGGATTCTTTCTTTTCCACTGGGACAATGTTAGAAATCCACTCGGCATACCTGCAAGGTCTAATAAAATTAGCTTTAAGCAAACGACCGATCTCTTCCTTGATTCGGTCATATGTTTTTGGATTAAACTTTCTGGCCGATTGTTTATATGGTCTAAAACCAGCCTTTATAGGTAACCGATGCTCCACTAGCTCTCGGCTTAAACCTGGCATCTCATGATATTCCCATGCAAAGCAACAAACATATTCTTTCAATAGCTCGATCAACTTAGCTTTATGATCGACTCTTAAATTTGCATTTACAAATGTCGGCCTAGGAATTGAACCATCTCCTATATCTATCTCTTCTAATGGATTGGCCGATGTAAAACCTTGTCCTAATTTATCCATATCATCTAACTCTTCTATGGACTCATACATATCGTTCTCATTGGACTGATATTCTACAAGTCGCTTTTGTAACCACTCCGAGTTAGGATCCATTTAAACATATCATACCTTGGAGCCGATTGCATTCAGTCGGCTTTAAAGAGACGAGCACGAAACCATTCTTGGTTGCGCTGAGAAAATCGAATTCCGACAAGTCATGTCCCATCAAGCAAGTAGCATTTGGGTGTTGCCAATCCACCGATGCCTCGGCCAAAGCAACACAGGCCGAATTATCCGCATGAACGACTTCCACTTCATCATCAACCCACTGTATCAAAAACTGGTGCATAGTGGACGGCACGCACTGGTTTGCATGAACCCAATCACGGCCTAGTATGACATTGTAGTTACCTTGCACCTCAGCGACAAAGAATGTGGTAGCCAAAGTTTTACTTCCCACCGTGAGCTCCACATACATCACACCTTTGGCTTCAGTTTTCTCTTTGCCTTCAAATCCATTGAGCACCATGTTGGTCTTTATCAACTCTTCATCTTGCAGCCCCAATTTTTTGAAGACCGAATACGGCATAAGATTCACCACAGCACCACCATCAACAAGCATCCGAGTGAGCGGTGATCCATTGATATGACCTCTGAGATACAACGGTTTCAGATGCGTTACTGGGTCTTTTGGCTTCTCGAATATTGCATTTTTAGGGCCAAAATCCAGCTGGGCCACCTCCCCTTCCTCATCTACAGCTCGAAACTCAGCAGGTAAGTAATACACAATATTGATATCCATACCTTCATGAACCGGCGTAGACTCATAGTCCAACATATCATCCTCTTCTTCAAGTGCATCCACCAATTCTGAAATTTGTCCAAGTGAAGGAGAAGTAGGAAGTGTCGTAGACGATGTAATGGTTGTTGCATCATCCTCCTTTGGTAGCACAGGTGTTGTTGTGATAGGTGTAGAAGCGACTGCATCTTGTATTTGTTTAGGCCTCCACACTTGTTTTGTAGGCACCATGGGCCGAGTGTCATTGAACAACTTATCCCTTTGCTTCTTGGCTTCTTGTTTTGTCATCTCTTGACTCCTTAACCTCTGTAGTTTCCTCTTTTGTGTTTTTGTCAGCCCTAGAGGACACCACTTTGGCTGAGTGTATTTAGCATCTCTCATCTTTACTTGGATGGTGTTTCCTTCAAGGTCATTAGCCGAGTACTTTGGCGTGATAGCAAGTATCGGCTCAGTCGGATCGTTATGCATAATTGGCTGTTGTAAGGCAAATGTTTCGGAGCCCAAGATGAGTGAGTCGGTATCGGTTTTTTCCTTGCCTTTGCTTGACTCGACCATTGCAGCACTTGCGATTTAACACGCCACTCTTGCTTGCCGACCCTTTTTTGATTATCTTGCACTGGCCGATTGACACCATTGTTCAAATGGCCTCGTGTGGGATAAGAAAGTCTCCCATGAACGGACCTCCTTGGTTCTGCCCAACCCGGATGAAAAGCATAAGGGGCCATTGGGGGTTGCCTCCATCCTCCATTGAAGTCCCCCATGTAGTATGGCACATACGGTGGTGGCGACATCCATGGTCCTGGCGCCCACGACCCATATGGCCTTGCATGATGCTGAAATTCTCCCCGAGGAGGTGACCTTGAGCGCTTCCAATTTGATGACCGGTTAGAGCTAGAACCGGCCGCATGATTGGCATACTTGGACAACAACATATCAAAAGTTGGCTTGATTTTCTTGCGCTGCACTTTTGCCTCATTCCTCTTCCACTTGCCAACTTCCGGACTCTTGGGTTTGACAAATTTAACACGAGTATTTTCTTGCGCTTGCGGTTGCCCCCCGAGTGTAGGATTCTTGATGGTGATTTTGATTGTCTCCTTGACACAGGGTTGCTTGTCAAGCACAACCTGTCTCCCCAAGACCTTGTCGCCCTCCTTGTCTTTCCTGGGCTCACCAACAATGACATTAGCTTTATTAGCAGATTCGGCAACCTCCGGCCGAATGAGTAGCTTCTTTCCCTCCAAATCCATGGTATTCATTGGAAAAGGTTGTTTATCGACTTGCATCTCAGAAAAGTTCAATCGTCCGTCATTAATGGACGATTGTATCTGCCGTCGAAAAACATTGCAATCATTAGTAGCATGAGAAAAAGAATTATGATATTTGCAATAAGCGCGCCATTTCAGCTCTTCAAACGGCGGTAAAGTATGAGATATTCTAATAATCTTAGCCTGTAGCAAAGCATCAAATATTTTATCACACTTAGCAATGTTAAAAGTAAACTTCATCTCTTCATCACGATTCTTATGAATCGGTTTCAGATCATTGCAAGTAAAGGGTTTGGCCTTAGATGACCAAACAAATTCAGTAGAAAAAACATCACCCTCATCGTCCGAGTGATCACTATCATATTCCACCATATTCATCTTTGGATGATCGGCTTTGTATCTATGCACTTCTCTGAGGTCTTTGCTTCGACTTTCCTGAGCCAAAGCTCTTTGTAAGACTTGGTTGATATTTAAGAACTCGTAGCCTTCTAGCTTTTCTCTAATGGGAGTTCTCAAACCACTCAGCACTAGGTCTGCCAAGTCCCTCTCGGTTATCACCAAACTAAAACACCGGTTTTTTGTTTCTCTGAATCTCTTGACGTAATCGGAGACCGATTCATCATGCTTTTGTCTAACCGATGTTAGATGTGACAACTTGAGTTCATTGTCGCCGCTATAAAAGTGATCATGAAACTTCTGCTCTAGCTGCGACCAAACCCGAATGGAACCATGGGGTAAAGAAGAAAACCATGAAAATGCGGTACCAGTTAATGATAAAGGAAATAAATGCACTTTCAATTCATTCAATGAGCCTGCCTAACCCAATTGTGCTAAATACTGACTAACATGCTCCCATGTGGTTTTTGTGCCTTCTCCATTAAACTTAACAAAATCTAGAATTTTATATCCTGGAGGGCACTGGATGGCATCAGAGTACTCAGGGTGCGGCTTTTGGTAAATCTGATTCCGAGGTAACTCAACCCCAAAATTCTCTCAAAGCATCTTAGCCATATCCTCTCTAAGATTATCTAGATCATCATCCATAGTGGACGATGAAGCTTGTGGCAGTGGCATAGGAGGAGTAGGGTTACTAGCTGTAGGTAAGAATTGTCGCATGTATGTCGACCCATAATTTGGTAGTGGTCGAGTGGTTGTAGCTGTAGGTAGGGTTTGGTTCGGCGTTGCCACCGAACCTGGCACGCTCATGATAGGACTAATGGGTGCAGCCACAATCTGATTTGTTTGGGTAGAATAATAAGCCATCAGCACGGGAGGCGCCGATGCAATAGGTAAAGCCAGATTAGAGTTTTGCACACTAGCAGCTACACCATCATTACCACTAGACGATTGAGATGTATTCTTCTGAGCATTGGTATTTTCTATGAAAGTTTGGTAGACTAGATTGTTACCATCAGCAATACGACTTTCAATCTCTGCCCGCCGCTCAGGAGAAAAGGTAGTACTTACAGAGGGTTTAACCTGCTCGACTTGAAGAGGAGGGAACTTGATTTCTTCAATCGGAGTGATTTGCCTTGGCGATCCTTCTTGAATTTTGCAAGGAACTCCTGCAAGTCCTTCTCCTCGCGCGCCTTCTTGTACTCCTCATAAACTTGGCGATGATCGGCCGATATCTCATCAAGACTGGGCTTAATGATGTTATCGGCATCTACCTCAGATGGCTTGGGAATATCAGACATGGTGGATGATGACGATTGATCTTCGTTCCCCAGCGGAGTCGCCAAAAAGTGTGTTCACACACGAACATGTCACGTGTACCCTCGACACCGGGGGTGATGCACCGCAGCTCACGTCGAAGGAGACCCGACCGATAGTGCGATACGCAAGACAGTCGACGGGCGCTATTGCAGACCCGAAAACCCCACACCCCCGGGAGGGACCCCGTCAGGGAGTGCGTGTTGGGGAATGTTGCAGAAAACAAAAAAAATTCCTACATTTCACCAAGATCAATCTATGGAGTCAACTAGCAACGAGAGGAGAGTGCATCTACATACCCTTGTAGATCGCAAGCGGAAGCGTTCAAGAGAACGGGGTGATGGAGTCGTACTCGCCATGATCCAAATCACCGATGACCAAGTGCCGAATGGACGGCACCTCCGCGCTCAACACACGTACGGAGCGGATGACGTCTCCTCCTTCTTGATCCAGCAAGGGGGAAGGAGAGGTTGATGAAGATCCAGCAGCACGACGGTGTGGTGGTGGATGCAGCAGTGATCGTAGCAGGGCTTCGCCGAGCTTATGCGAGAGGGAGAGGTGTAGCAGGGGAGAGGGAGGCGCCAAGGCTTGAGGTGTGGCTGCCCTCCCTCCCCCCCTTTTATATAGGCCCCCTAGGGGGGTGCACCGGCCCTAGGAGATGGGATCTCCTAGGGGGCGGCGGCCAAGGGGTGGAGTACCCCCCAAGGCAAGTGGAGGCGCCCCCTCCCCTAGGGTTCCCAACCCTAGGCGCATGGGGGGCCCAAGGGGGGCGCACCAACCCACTATGGGCTGGTTCCCCTCCCCACTTCAGCCCATGGGGCCCTCCGGGATGGGTGGCCCCACCCGGTGGACCCCCGGGACCCATCCAGTGGTCCCGGTACAATACCGGTGACCCCAAAACTTTCTCGATGGCCGAAACTACACTTCCTATATATAATTCTTCACCTCCGTACAATTCCGGAACTCCTCGTAACATCCAGGATCTCATCCGGGACTCCGAACAACTTTCGGATTACTGCATACTCGTATCTATACAACCCTAGCGTCACCGAACCTTAAGTGTGTAGACCCTACGGGTTCGGGAGACAAGCAGACATGACCGAGACGACTCTCTGGTCAATAACCAACAGCGGGATCTGGATACCCATGTTGGCTCCCACATGCTCCTTGATGATCTCATCGGATGAACCACGATGTCGAGGACCTAATCAATCCTGTACTCAATTCCCTTTGTCAATCGGTACGTTACTTGCCCGAGACTCGATCGTCGGTATCCCAATACCTTGTTCAGTCTCGTTACCGGCAAGTCACTTTACTCGTACCGTAATGCATGATCCCATGATCAACCACTTGATCACATTGAGCTCATTATGATGATGCATTACCGAGTGGGCCCAGAGATACCTCTCCGTCATACGGAGTGATAAATCCCAGTCTCGATTCGTGCCAACCCAACAGACACTTTCGAAGATACCTGTAATGTACCTTTATAGTCACCCAGTTGCATTGTGACGTTTGGCACACCCAAGGCACTCCTACGGTATCCGGGAGTTGCACAATCTCATGGTCTAAGGAAATGATACTTGACATTCAGAAAAGCTACAGCAAACGAACTACACGATCCTTGTGCTATGCTTAGGTTTGGGTCTTGTCCATCACATCATTCTCCTAATGATGTGATCCTGTTATCAATGACATCCCTATGTCCATAGCCAGGAAACCATGACTATCTGTTGATCAACGAGCTAGTCAACTAGAGGCTCACTAGGGACACATTGTGGTCTATGTATTCACACATGTATTACGATTTCCGGATGATACAATTATAGCATGAATAATAGAGAATTATCATGAACAAGGAAATATAATAATCGTTTTATTATTGCCTCTAGGGCATATTTCCAACAGTCTCCCACTTGCACTAGAGTCAATCGTCTAGTTACATTGTGATGAATCGAACACCCATGGAATTCTGGTGTTGATCATGTTTTGCTCTAGGAAGAGGTTTAGTCAACGGATCTGCTACATTCAGGTCCATATGTACTTTACAAATCTCTATGTCTCCATTTTGAACACTTTCACGAATGGAGTTGAAGCGACGCTTGATATGCCTGGTCTTCCTATGAAACCTGGGCTCCTTGGTAAGGGCAATAGCTCCAGTGTTGTCACAGAAGAGAGTCATCGGGCCCGACGCATTGGGTATGACTCCTAGGTCGGTAATGAACTCCTTCACCCAGACTGCTTCGTGTGCTGCCTCCGAGGCTGCCATGTACTCCGCTTCACATGTAGATCCCGCCACAACGCTTTGCTTGCAACTGCACCAGCTTACTGCCCCACCATTCAAAATATACACGTATCCGGTTTGTGACTTAGAGTCATCCAGATCTGTGTCGAAGCTAGCATCGACGTAACCCTTTACAACGAGCTCTTCGTCACCTCCATAAATGAGAAACATTTCCTTAGTCCTTTTCAGGTACTTCAGGATATTTTTGACCGCTGTCCAGTGTTCCATGCCGGGATTACTTTGGTACCTTCCTACCAAACTCACGGCAAGGTTTACATCAGGTCTGGTACACAGCATAGCATACATGATAGACCCTATGGCCGAGGCATAGGGGACGACACTCATCTTTTCTCTATCTTCTGCCGTGGTCGGGCATTGAGCCAAGCTCAATCTCGTACCTTGCAATACAGGCAAGAACCCTTTCTTTGACTGATCCATTTTGAACTTCTTCAAAATCTTGTCAAGGTACGTACTCTGTGAAAGACCAATGAGGCGTCTCGACCAATCTCTATAGATCTTGATGCCTAATATATATAAGCAGCTTCTCCAAGGTCCTTCATTGAAAAACACTTGTTCAAATAGGCCTTTATGCTTTCCAAGAATTCTATATCATTTTCCATCAACAGTATGTCATCCACATACAATATGAGAAATGCTACAGAGCTCCCATTCACTTTCTTGTAAATGCAGGCTTCTCCATAAGTCTGCATAAACCCAAACACTTTGATCATCTCATCAAAGCGAATGTTCCAACTCCGAGATGCTTGCACCAGCCCATAAATCGAGCGTTGGAGCTTGCACACCTTGTCAGCATTCTTAGGATCGACAAAACCTTCCGGCTGCATCATATACAATTCCTCCTTAAGGAAACCATTAAGGAATGCCGTTTTGACGTCCATTTGCCATATCTCATAATCATAGAATGCGGCAATTGCTAACATGATTTGCATGGACTTCAGCTTCACTACGGGTGAGAAAGTCTCATCGTAGTCAACCCCTTGAACTTGTCGATAACCCTTAGCGACAAGCCGAGCTTTATAGATGGTCACATTACCATCTGCGTCTGTCTTCTTCTTAAAGATCCATTTATTTTCTATGGCTCGCCGATCAACGGGCAAGTCAGTCAAAGTCCATACTTCGTTTTCATACATGGATCCTATCTCGGATTTCATGGCTTCCAGTCATTTGTCGGAATCCGGGCCCGCCATCGCTTCTTCATAGTTCGAAGGTTTGCCGTTGTCTAACAACATGATTTCCAAGACAGGGTTGCCGTACCACTCTGGTGCGGAACGTGCCCTTGTGGACCTACAAAGTTCAGTAGCAACTTGATCTGAAGTTTCATGATCATCATCATCAACTTCCTCTCTAGTCGGTGCAGGCACCTCAGGAACATTTTCTTGAGCTGTGCCACTTACCGGTTCAAGAGGTAATACTTCATCAAGTTCTACCTTCCTCCCACTGATGTGGTTCGAGAGAAACTCCTTCTCTAGAAAGGACCCATTCTTGGCAACAAAGATCTTGCCTTCGGATCTGAGGTAGAAGGTATACCCAACAGTTTCTTTAGGGTATCCTATGAAGACGCATTTTCCGACTTGGGTTCGAGCTTTTCAGGTTGAAGTTTCTTGACATAAGCATCGCATCCCCAAACTTTTAGAAACTATAGCTTAGGTTTCTTCCCAAACCATAATTCATACTGTGTCGTCTCAACGGATTTCGACGGAGCCCTATTTAAAGTGAATGCGGCAGTCTCTAAAGCATAGCCCCAAAATGATAGCGGTAAATCGGTAAGAGACATCATAGATCGCACCATATCTAATAGAGTGCGATTACGACGTTCGGACACACCATTACGCTGAGGTGTTCCAGGCGGCGTGAGTTGTGAAACTATTCCACATTTTCTTAAGTGTGTGCCAAATTCGTGACCCAAGTATTCTCCCCCACGATCTGATCGCAAGAACTTGATTTTCCTGTCACGTTGATTCTCAACCTCACTCTGAAATTCCTTGAACTTTTCAAAGGTCTCAGACTTGTGTTTCATTAAGTAGACATACCCATATCTACTCAAATCATCAGTGAGGGTGAGAACATAACGATAGCTACCGCGAGCCTCAACACTCATTGGACCGCACACATCAGTATGTATGATTTCCAATAAGTTGGTTGCTCGCTCCATTGTTCCTGAGAACGGAGTCTTGGTCATTTTACCCATGAGGCATGGTTCGCACGTGTCAAATGATTCGTAATCAAGAGACTCTAAAAGTCCATCTGCATGGAGCTTCTTCATGCGTTTGACACCTACGTGACCAAGGCGGCAGTGCCACAAGTATGTGGGACTATCATTATCAACCTTACATCTTTTGGTATTCACACTATGAATATGTGTAGCATTACGCTTGAGATTCATTAAGAATAAACCATTCACCATCGGAGCATGACCATAAAACATATCTCTCATATAAATAGAACAACCATTATTCTCGGATTTAAATGAGTAGCCATCTCGTATTAAACGAGATCCTGATACAATGTTCATGCTCAAAGCTGGCACTAAATAACAATTATTGAGGTTTAAAACTAATCCCGTAGGTAAATGTAGAGGTAGCGTGCCAATGGCGATCACGTCGACCTTGGAACCATTCCCGACGCGCATCGTCACCTCGTCCTTCGCCAGTCTCCGCTTATTCCGCAGCTCCTGCTTTGAGTTACAAATGTGAGCAACCGCACCGGTATCAAATACCCAGGAGCTACTACGAGTACTGGTAAGGTACACATCAATTACATGTATATCACATATACCTTTTGTGATGCCGTCCTTCTTGTCCGCTAAGTATTTGGGGCAGTTCCGCTTCCAGTGACCACTTCCCTTGCAATAAAAGCACTCAGTCTCGGGCTTGGGTCCATTCTTTGGCTTCTTCCCGGCAGCTTGCTTACCGGGCGCGGCAACTCCCTTGCTGTCCTTCTTGAAGTTCTTCTTACCCTTGCCTTTCTTGAACTTAGTGGTTTTATTCACCATCAACACTTGATGTTCCTTTTTGACTTCTACCTCTGCTGATTTCAGCATTGCAAATACTTCAGGAATGGTCTTTTCCATCCCCTGCATATTGAAGTTCATCACAAAGCTCTTGTAGCTTGGTGGAAGCGACTGAAGGATTCTGTCAATGACCGCGTCATCCGAGAGATTAACTCCCAGCTGAGTCAAGCGGTTATGCAACCCAGACATTTTGAGTATGTGCTCACTGACAGAACTATTTTCCTCCATCTTACAGCTGAAGAACTTGTCGGAGACTTCATATCTCTTGACCCGGGCATGAGCTTGGAAAACCATTTTCAGCTCTTCGAACATCTCATATGCTCCGTGTCGCTCAAAACGCTTTTGGAGCCCCGGTTCTAAGCTGTAAAGCATGCCGCACTGAACGAGGGAGTAATCATCAGCACGTGTCTGCCAAGCGTTCATAATGTCTTGGTTCTGTGGGACGGGTGCGTCACCTAGCGGTGCTTCTAGGACATAATCTTTCTTGGCAGCTATGAGGATGATCCTCAGGTTCCGGATCCAGTCCATATAGTTGCTGCCATCGTCTTTCAGCTTGGTTTTCTCTAGGAACGCGTTGAAGTTGAGGACAACGTTGGCCATTTGATCTACAATACATATTGTAAAGATTTTAGACTAAGTTCATGATAATTAAGTTCATCTAATCAAATTATTCAATGAACTCCCACTTAGATAGACATCCCTCCAGTCATCTAAGTATAACATGATCCGAGTTGACTAGGCCGTGTCCGATCATCACATGAGACGGACTAGTCAACATCGGTGAACATCTTCATGTTGATCGTATCTTCTATACGACTCATGATCGACCTTTCGGTCTTCTGTGTTCCGAGGCCATGTCTGTACATACTAGGCTCGTCAAGTCAACCTAAGTGTATTGCGTGTGTAAATCTGTCTTACACCCGTTGTATGTGAACGTTGGAATCTATCACACCCGATCATCACGTGGTGCTTCGAAACAACGAACTGTCGCAACGGCGCACAGTTAGGGGGAACACTTTCTTGAAATTATTATGAGGGATCATCTTATTTACTACCGTCGTTCTAAGTAAACAAGATGCAAAAACATGATAAACATCACATGCAATCAAATAATAGTGACATGATATGGCCAATATCATATAGCTCCTTTGATCTCCATCTTGGGGCTCCATGATCATCTTGTCACCGGCATGACACCATGATCTCCATCATCTTGATCTCCATCATCGTGTCTTCTTGAAGTTGTCTCATCATCTATTACTTCTACTACTATGGCTAACGCTTTAGCAATAAAGTAAAGTAATTACATGACGTTTATGTTGACACGCAGGTCATAAATAAATAAAGACAACTCCTATGGCTCCTGCCGGTTGTCATACTCATCGACATGCAAGTCGTGAATCCTATTACAAGAACATGATCAATCTCATACATCACATATATCATTCATCATTCATCACAACCTTTGGCCATATCACATCACAAAACACTTGCTGCAAAAATAAGTTAGACGTCCTCTAATTGTTGTTGCAAGTTTTTACGTGGCTGCTATAGGTTTCTAGCAAGAACGTTTCTTACCTACGCCAAAACCACAACGTGAATTGCCAATTTCTATTTACCCTTCATAAGGACCCTGTTCATCGAATCCGGTCCGACTAAAGTAGGAGAGACAGACACCCGCCAGCCACCTTATGCAACTAGTGCATGTCAGTCGGTGGAACCGGTCTCACGTAAGCGTACGTGTAAGGTTGGTCCGGGCCGCTTCATCCCACGATGCCACCGAATTAAGATAAGACTAGTAACGGCAAGCAAATTGACAATATCGATGCCCACAACTACTTTGTGTTCTACTCGTGCATAGTAACTACGCATAGACCTAGCTCATGATGCCACTGTTGGGGAACGTTGCAGAAAACAAAAAAAATTCCTACGTTTCACCAAGATCAATCTATGGAGTCAACTAGCAACGAGAGGAGAGTGCATCTACATACCCTTGTACATCGCGAGCGAAAGCGTTCAAGAGAACGGGGATGATGGAGTCGTACTCGCCGTGATCCAAATCACCGATGACCAAGTGCCGAACGGACGGCACCTCCGTGTTCAACACACGTATGGAGCGGATGAAATCTCCTCCTTCTTGATCCAGCAAGGGGAAGGAGAGGTTGATGAAGATCCAGCAGCACGACGGCGTGGTGGTGGATGCAGCAGTGATCGCAGCAGGGCTTCGCCGAGTTTCTGCGAGAGGGAGAGGTGTAGCAGGGGAGAGGGAGGCGCCAAGGCTTGAGGTGTGGCTGCCCTCCCTCCCCCCCCCCCTTTATATAGGCCCCTTAGGGGGGTGCACCGGCCCTAGGAGATGGGATCTCCTAGGGAGGCGGCGGCCAAGGGGTGGAGTACCCCCCAAGGCAAGTGGAGGCGCCCCCTCCCCTAGGGTTCCCAACCCTAGGCGCATGGGGGGCCCAAGGGGGGGCGCACCAGCCCACTATGGGCTGGTTCCCCTCCCCACTTCAGCCCATGGGGCCCTCCGGGATGGGTGGCCCCACCCGGTGGACCCCCAGGACCCATCCAGTGGTCCCGGTACAATACCGGTGACCCCGAAACTTTCCCGATGGCCGAAACTACACTTCCTATATATAATTATTCACCTCCGGACAATTCTGGAACTCCTCGTAACGTCCAAGATCTCATCCGGGACTCCGAACAACTTTCGGATTACTGCATACTCATATCTATACAACCCTAGCGTCACCGAACCTTAAGTGTGTAGATCCTACGGGTTCGGGAGACAAGCAGACATGACCGAGACGACTCTCTGGTCAATAACCAACAGCGGGATCTGGATACCCATGTTGGCTCCCACATGCTCCTCGATGATCTCATCGGATGAACCACGATGTCGAGGACCTAATCAATCCCGTACTCAATTCCCTTTGTCAATCGGTACGTTACTTGCCCGAGACTCGATCGTCGGTATCCCAATACCTTGTTCAGTCTCGTTACCGGCAAGTCACTTTACTCGTACCGTAATGCATGATCCCGTGATCAACCACTTGATCACATTGAGCTCATTATGATGATGCATTACCGAGTGGGCCCAGAGATACCTCTCCGTCATACGGAGTGACAAATTCCAGTCTTGATTCGTGCCAACCCAACAAACACTTTCGGAGATACCTGTAATGTAACTTTATAGTCACCCAGTTACGTTGTGACGTTTGGCACACCCAAGGCACTCCTACGGTATCCGGGAGTTGCACAATCTCATGGTCTAAGGAAATGACACTTGACATCCAGAAAAGCTACAGCAAACGAACTACACGATCCTTGTGCTATGCTTAGGTTTGGGTCTTGTCCATCACATCATTCTCCTAATGATGTGATCCCGTTATCAATGACATCCCTATGTCCATAGCCAGGAAACCATGACTATCTATTGATCAACGAGCTAGTCAACTAGAGGCTCACTAGGGACACATTGTGGTCTATGTATTCACACATGTATTACGATTTCCGGATAATACAATTATAGCATGAATAATAGACAATTATCATGAACAAGGAAATATAATAATCATTTTATTATTGCCTCTGGGCATATTTCCAACAGTGCGGCGGCTATGGGCTGCCCTAGGTCGATTCGCTCGCCCTAGAGCCTCGGAATTCGCAGCTCTCAAACATGAAGAACAGCGAAGAACGAGAGAGAAAAACGGTGGAGAGATAAAACGTAGATGAAAAAGTAGTATATTGATTTGTTCGATTGTGTGTTGTTCAATCGGCCGTCACCCCAACATATATAAGAGGCGGCTGGACTTCCCGTACAAGCAAAGGATTCATCTAGGCTTTCCTTACAAGAAAATTACATCAATTCACGACCTAGAGTCCTAGTTCTGGTCCCACTTAGATTCAGCCCGAATCTGATCCAATCTTCTGTCTTGCTCCTTGCGCGGGTCGTGGAATCTGTATATGACTTCTGATGGAGACGGTTCAAATATCAATCTTGTACGCTTCGATGAGGTCAACAATCCGTATGTTGATCACTTTTCCAAATAAGGCCATCTTGAATACCCCACGGGGTCATCTTTAATTTCGAGTCGGACTCGGTCATATAGCTGACTGGACCGTCCGACTCTTGTAGCGTCTCTACAGGTCGTATACTATGTTGGATGATGATGACTCCAAAAGCAAAGTTGACTGTTTCGATGTTACGAATAACTCTCATGTTGAACATTTCTTCATCTGAGTCCCTCTAGATAATCATTTGAGCCCATCTTCGGCTTCTGGTCGGATTGGCCTTGACAATTTCCATCCCAGCAAGCCTTTTCCCAGCAAGCTTTTCAGCCCCGGCAAGGTCTCCGCCCGGCAAGCTCTTCCCCCGGCAAGCTTTTCCTCGCCAGCAAGCTTCTCCGCCGGCAAGCTTTCCACTCCGGCAAGCCCTCACATCGGCAAGGTTTTACCCCGGCAAGGTTTCATTCAGCCGGCAAAGGTCGAATATTTTCTCACTCAGGACCGGCCCGCGAAGTATTGCCTCTAACTTTTGCATACGAATCCGGATTCGTGACCATGCCAAAATCTGGTGTCAACAGCCGCGGATCTCACTGGTCGAGCGTGAGCATTTGATCGGGCGTGATCAGACGCTCCCTCTTGCACTGCGTGCACCTATCTTTATCTCCAAATGAAGCATTGTCATCCACTCGTTTCACCCCCACCTCTCATAATTGTTTGCTCCTTTTTTTCGTCGCTCTCGGCAGTTGACCTATATCCTTCCTGAAAGCAAACCAGCCATGGATTCCAGATTGGTTGCTACCGCCGCAAGTAGGCATGGCGTTGCACAATTCATGGATGGCACTCGTTGTAGCCAGTTGTTGTAGAGGAGCGGAGGATGGGAGTTGTGAACTGCGCATGGCAGAGCTGCCATGCGTGCGTGCGACGCGGTAGGATGTTGTGACCGCTGAGGCTAGGATCTGCGGCCTGCATGTGGTGGATCAACAATGGGGGCAGCGTGACATGTGTCAAGATTGCTGCGACTAATGACTCCCCGATGGGACCTATGAGGCTACGACTCCCGTCTCTCAGTGCTGGAATCGATGACGGCCCGTGCTGCAACTGTGTCGCACGGGTGCTGGAACTGCGTGCGGGAGGGGGAGGGCTGTGATAGACAAAGATGCTGGAACCAACGGCTGCAACCTGCAACAGCAGGTGCTGGAGATGATTGTCACCGATGCTGCAACCGGCAACCACCTTTGCTGGATACGGCACCATCCGATGATGGGTGCTGCCACCAGCACCAGCGTGCTGGTGCTGGGGAAGGTGGCCAACTTTGCTGCAACCGACAAACACCAATGCTGGAGTAATGTATCGTCAGCATGGCGGCGAGCCAAGGTGTTGCAACCACAGGGGCGGCGTTAGGGGTATCCTTGAGTCTTCATGTGAATACCCATGATTTTTACATAACAGTGTTGATTTTGGCAAAACAGTGACATTTTTTCAAAAAACAAGAATGATTTTGACAAAATGAATACATGAATATCCGGTTGCAAATTCCCGGAGCCGCCACTGTGCAACCGGCACAACACCATGTACAACATACGAGTTTGTTTTTGCTAGGATTGACGCTAGCGAGTCAGTTTGGCTGCAACACGGACGATTACTGGAGCCTTTTTTTTGTTGTTGAGAAAAACGATTACTGGAGCTGTGAGAGGGCGAGCCATGGTGCCACGACCAGCGATTACTGGAGTTTGATGGGGCCGGCGACACTCCGTGCAGGAACCGGTGGCGGGGTGAGCTAAAACCGATGGCAAGGCAAGCTGCCACCTGCACGCCGGCAAGCTGCACGGTCGACGAAATGACTTGCAGGTAGCGTGCAAGCTAGAAAATCAGCGCTCCAACAAATATCACATTAGACATCTTCATCCTAATTTTTTTAAAGCATGCTTTTGATTCTTTAGAACAAGAATTAAACAACATATCCTCATCTTACTCGCATAAAACAAATATAACCATAGTGCGATGTAAAACTGATGCCATCGTATTTATATATAAAAAATGAAAACATACATAAATAAAACAGGATTGTTAAATCTCAGTTGACTGAGACTTAACCAAGTCTTAGTCGATGCTATATTCATGGGATCTTGTGAGGAGATCTGTGCAAAAGAATTATTTTAATTTGTTCTCTCTTTTTTTATATATATGTTGGTTGCGAGATCTTATGGGTTTCACCTCTATCCTACCCCAATTTGTTTGGAACTAAAAGCTTTGTTGTTGTTGTTGTTGTTGTTGTTGTTGTTGTTATTGTTGTTGTTGTTGTTGTCGTTGTTGTTGTTGTTTTATATATATGTTCTATCACTTGATTGAGGCTTGGTTAAATCTCAGTTGACTGAGATCTAGTCACACCCTAAATAAAATTATGTTGCTCAAGATTATTTTTATAGTATTAAGGTTCTCAAGTTATTATATTTTTTATAGTATTATGTTGCTACAAATATTATTTTTTGAGAAACTTATGTGGCTACAAGTAGAGAGGGAAATGGAAACCGAAGAAACTCACTAAAAAAGAAGAAAGAAGAGGAAAGTGCCACCGGGCCGCGGCCACCTCGGCCCAGCACAGTCCCCCACAGCTTTTAGCGCGACCACTTTTCTCTCTGAAACTTGTCTAAAAAAACATTTCTCTCTGAAACTTTTTCTCTCCGGGAGTAAAAAAGCAGCTCTAGCGCGACCACCTCGGCCCCTCGGCGCCTTCATCGCCGACCTCCGGCGGCCTCCCTTCCCAGATTCGCCACGCCACCGCCGCCTACCTCCGCGCCTCCACCTCGGAAAGCAGCAACATCAAGGTACCATCTCCCCTCTCGCTCCTCTCTTTTGCTCCGGACACAAGGCATACGGCCAAAAATTTCAGCCCTTGAACCCCCAAATAGACTAGGGTTTTTTGGACATTCGGGGCGTCCTGCCGCCCCCGTTCCCGCTTGATTCGGCCGGCCGCCGCCCAGTGTCTGGCCGACGGCGAGGCATCTCGGGCCCCCTCAACCACCGCGCGCCATCTCCAGGCGCTAGAGCCCGCCTTCCCCTGCCCCCGTCCGCCGGAAGATGTGCTGCATTGCTGCCGTTCCTTCCCCTCCTCCTGTCCTCTGCTTTGCTGCTGCTCCTTTGGTTTGCTCTTACTGCTTTGCTATGATGGTGGTGATGCTGCTGCCGGCAGGTTGCTCCTCTCCCATGTTGTTGCTGCTTGCAATGCTTTGTTGTGCTGCTGCTCCTCTGCTAACAAAATGTCTTAAATGTAAATTTACATGTCTACTGCTGCAAATCCGTCAGATGTTACAGAGAGCAGTAAAAATGCAGGTTGAACTGCTGGGAGCCTAGGATATATACATCAAAATATAGCTATATGTGGGTGTTGCCCCTAGTTAACTCACCGATTAATTCTCGAGAGATTAATTTATTCAATTAGCCGACCAAAACCCCAAACTTCTTCGGTTCTTTTTCGGTGCGTTATTTCCTTTTCTGTCAGTTCTGATCATACATTGATGAGACCCGTGGTGATGTAGATTATGAAAGACTTGTTTATTTCTCAGAACCTTGAGATATTACTTTGTGCGATTGACTTGGTCTCTCCTTCTCTTATCTTGGTACAGGCAGGGCCGGCCCTGGAGTTTTGAGGGCCCCAGGGCGGACGCCATGAGTGGGCCCAGGGGCTGTGATGGAGGAAAAAAATAAATTCTATAGTTTGATATTTTTCTGAGGGAGTTTTATAGTTTGATATGCAAAATTCTTGCAAAGCCATAAACTATGATATATTTTTCCGTTGTAAATAGTACTCCGTCCAAATTACTTGTCTTTGGATTATGGATGTATCTAGACACGTTGACTAAGTACATTCGTATATACACAACGTGTCTAGGTACATCCGTAGCTAGACAAATCTAAAACAAGTAATTTGAAACGGAGGTTGTGTCTGATAATAATAGGTTGTGGTGCTTCAATAATATTGACATCTAATTGCTTTAGATTGTCAATCCAAAAAATAAATTTATTCATAACCTCCTTCGAAAATTTAGTTAACTGATGTGCTCATTTTCTCATTTTTGTTTTCTCGGAACTAGATAAATGTTTTTAGGCAACATGTTTATGAAAACAAAAAAGAGCACTCCTCAACTTTGGAGTAAATTAGCAGCAATAATGTGTGCTCCAACGCTTGTGTATTCTGGAGCTATCCAAGTCCAAAACATTGAGACCAAGCGACCAAGACCACCTATCTCCTCCAAGGCTGCAAGTGTTATAAAAACAATAATACAATTTAATTATCATCAACCAGATTAAAATTGTGGGCTAAAAGAATTCATAATTTTTTACCTCTGTCGTTAGGCTGTTCCTGGCCCTAGCGCAGCCGGCAGCCGTTGCAACGCTCCGGCATGCGGCAGAGTTGCATGGCGTTCGCCCGCTCCGTCCTTCGTGTGTGACAGGAAAACGAAGCCATGGGCCTCGAGCGAGTGAAGATTTGCTAGATTGGGTTTGGAGAATTGAAGAAGAAATCAAAGTAACTGCCATGGAAAGGTCATTCCCTCAAACAAAAACAAAAAAACCAACAGCCACGGCTCCACACAAACAGGTACACACACATACAGCAGATCCGCATTCTGGAACGAATTCAGCTTTTTTATGACTTTTTTTTAGACTACAACGAATTCAGCTATGTATGCGTTCTTTGGGCTTCTAATCTACATATCACGGGTGGGCCTCTCAGGCCTTTTCTGCTGTACCCAAGCCTTTCATACATGTATATGGCCAGGGTCGGGCCCCTAGTTTGGCTGGGCCCCAGGCCGTCGCCCCTACTGCCCTGGCCCAAGGCCGGCCCTGGGTACAGGTGCTCTGAGGCGGGGAGTACCTTCGAGATGGTGGCCAAGAACGAGATGTGGGCAGCTAAAGACGCAGCAACGAGGGCACGGGCAGTAGACGAGTCGAAGAAGTACAAGAGGTCGCTTGTGGAGATCGGTGTGATGCTGTCGATCAGCGCCATCCACATCCTCCTGAGCTTCCTCGTGCCGGGGATTTCCTGGCAGCACCAGATCATGTGCTGGCAGAACGCGATGATCGCCTTCGCCTCCGCCGCGATGTTCACCTGGACGCACCTGAAGAACTTTCGCTGGTCCGTCCACAAGACCGAGTTGCCTCTAGTTTAAGGGGGGAGGAGGGGCCATCGGTGGAGGAGAATACGTGGCCTGCTGGCCTTGAATATCTAATTATGTAGGGAGGTGTGTAATGATCATGGATTCAGGAATTTTATCCCTAGTTGCTCTACGCCTTTGACTTTTGTACTTTGTTAGATGAGGATTATTTGGGTTTAAGTTGGTCTATGAGTGCGTTGCTGTTTGAGGTCTCACTCGATAACAACACTTGGGAGTTGGAGCCTATTATGCTCTGTTATGTTATGCATGAATATTTTGATTAGCTTGGTATAATGGATGACTACATGGTCGTGAAATTGCTTCCATACAAACTCATTCTCATTATTATGGCCGTGAAATTGATTTATTTGAAATACTAGCAGGTGCATATGTGTTTGAATCTTTAGTCTATGTACTGTGCAAGCTTAAGTTAAGTCTATTGCAGAAAACTTATAAAAGACCTATTTTCGCCAACATGCACTTTGGCAAACACAAGCATAGCTCCTCTACAAGTACCGTCGAAAAATAATCTCAGACTGTGCACAACACTTGGGCACACTAAAACACTGCAGTATGCAGTGAAATGTATAGTTCGGGAAACAGAATATATAGCTCCCTTACAGTCCCACGTATTTCCTTGGCCAATCTGCTCATTACCCATTACATGCTTCCTGTGAATTTCCTTTAATAGCCTCAAGTTCTACCAGCAAAAACAAGATTCTAGCGTGACCAGATAACATGTGTTCTATCAATTTGCGCTGTCGATAACATGTGTCCTATCAATTCTCTTGAAAGTATATTTTTCGTCCTCAACTTTCTTAAAGGTATAGAAATAGTCCCTCAACTGTAAAACCAGCAAACCTTGGTCCTTCAACTTTCAAAACCGGATAAGTTTAGTCCCTCGTACCAGCTTGGATGGTTTCTTGCTGACGTGGAGTGGTTTTTGACTCGACTCGAGCTGACAAATGTGGGGACCACCACAACTGCCCAGTTTTTTTTTACTTTGATTCCTGCTATTTATCTCTCTGACTTACCTGTGGACCCCATCTGTGAGAGCATCTCTTCAACCTCCAAACCAGCAAGCGGTTCGTTTGTGAGCGCCGTCCGCTAGAGAAGGCGATGCCAATGCTCTGAAGCTGCACGACAACCAAACCTGCTCAGAAGGTAGCACACGGCAGGACGCACTTTGCCTGCGGCCCTGCGCTCTGCTCGGCCCGCCACGCACCAGGTGGCCTTCATACCGGCGTCGTGTGTGTCGATGCCGCGTGCGTGCGTGATGTGTGCTTGTGTGTGTGCGTTAGGTTGTGCTGCTGCTCTGTTCATGCATGTGTTGTGCTGGGTGTGCAATGACGATGAGCTGCTCGCCCGTGATAGCTGGGCGCGCGTGGTGACGAGATCACGGAACCTATCAACTCACGGGTGGCTGCGGATGAAGTGCACGAGGTGCAAGAGAGGACGCGGATTAGCACCGAACGTGGACGTTGTCGGGTAGCCACCGGCAGCGCCGAGGGAGCCGAGGCACCGCAAGGCCAGCAGGGTCGGGGCGGAGCTATGATTGCGGCCTGCGGCAGCTTGGCCTCGGCATACACGCGAACTCGTCCACCGCAGGGTCGGGCCGAGGCGGAGCTGAGCGTGCGGCCAGCAACGTGGATGCACACGCAGCAGCCTCCATCTTGATTCTGTGGGCGTCTGTGGGCGGCGCACCGGGGGACGCGCGCCAGAGCGGCCTCACGGAGGACGCCAAGAACCAGGGCCACCTCGCCGGAGGAATCCACGCCCAAGTCCTCCTCCTGATGCCCGACGCCTGTCAACTGCTTGACTAAATGCCCAGCTGAGTTGGAACAAGAAGGAAGAAAAAAGTTCACTAGGGATTACCACGTGGATGCAGAACCAGTCAAAACCACCTCAAGGGGTACGAGGGACTAAGTTTATTCGGTTTGAGGAGTTCAGGGACTAAGATTTGCTGGTTTTGAAATTGAGGGAACATTTCTATACTTTCAAGAGAATTCAAGGAAGAAAAATATACTTATCCCTTCAAAGAAAAATGAAAGCGATGATGCATGATGCTTCTATTTTTTTTTCTTCTTCTAACTTGTTGGTTCCACTTGCAGTACGTTCAAGCGTTGTGGTATAATTTCACTGGATCTTGTACATGCACTGTCAAAGAAGAAATGATCCCAGATTTTGCACAGCACTTCGGCAAACTAAAACATTGCAGTACACACTGAAATGTCTAGCACATGATAAAGCTAATAATTCCTAGGTTTTCTCCCGGTTAGGAAAACAAAATATAGCTTCGCTTTCACTTGGATCATAATCAGATTTCCGCTGCAAACGACAAAATAAACACAGAAAGAGTAAGATACACTGAGGAGGAGAAAACGCCGCAGCAAAGCGCATGTGATGGTGGTAATCACGACCAGGGCCGGCCTTGGGCCAGGGCAGTAGGGGCGACGGCCTGGGGCCCATCCAAACTAGGGGCCCGACCCTGGCCATATACATGTATGAAAGGCTTGGGTACAGCAGAAAAGGCCTGAGAGGCCCGCCCGTGATATGTAGATTAGAAGCCCAAAGAACGCATACATAGCTGAATTCGTTGTAGTCTAAAAAAAAGTCATAAAAAAGCTGAATTCGTTCCAGAATGCGGATCTGCTGTATGTGTGTGTACCTGTTTGTGTGGAGCCGTGGCTGTTGGTTTTTTTGTTTTTGTTTGAGGGAATGACCTTTCCATGGCAGTTACTTTGATTTCTTCTTCAATTCTCCAAACCCAATCTAGCAAATCTTCACTTGCTCGAGGCCCATGGCTTCGTTTTCCCGTCACACACGAAGGACAGAGCGGGCGAACACCATGCAACTCTGCCGCATGCCGGAGCGTTGCAACGGCTGCTGGCTGTGCTAGGGCCAGGAACAGCCTAACAACAGAGGTAAAAAAATTATGAATTCTTTTAGCCCACAATTTTAATCTGGTTGATGATAATTAAATTGTATTATTGTTTTTATAACACTTGCAGCCTTGGAGGAGATAGGTGGTCTTGGTCGCTTGGTCTCAATGTTTTGGACTTGGATAGCTCCAGAATACACAAGCGTTGGAGCACACATTATTGCTGCTAATTTACTCCAAAGTTGAGGAGTGCTCTTTTTTGTTTTCATAAACATGTTGCCTAAAAACATTTATCTAGTTTCGAGAAAACAAAAATGAGAAAATGAGCACATCAGTTAACTAAATTTTCGAAGGAGGTTATGAATAAATTTATTTTTTGGATTGACAATCTAAAGCAATTAGATGTCAATATTATTGAAGCACCACAACCTATTATTATCAGACACAACCTCCGTTTCAAATTACTTGTTTTAGATTTGTCTAGCTATGGATGTATCTAGACACGTTGTGTATATACGAATGTACTTAGTCAACGTGTCTAGATACATCCATAATCCAAAGACAAGTAATTTGGACGGAGTACTATTTACAACGGAAAAATATATCATAGTTTATGGCTTTGCAAGAATTTTGCATATCAAACTATAAAACTCCCTCAGAAAAATATCAAACTATAGAATTTTTTTTCCTCCATCACAGCCCCTGGGCCCACTCATGGCGTCCGCCCTGGGGCCCTCAAAACTCCAGGGCCGGCCCTGATCACGACAGGTCAAACAAGAAAAGTGTTTAGCTCACTGCAATATGCAACAGAACATTGACAATTTACAATGTGCAATATGGCGAAACAGATTGTTGTGACAACTTAAACAGCCTTTTCTTCCACTTTGAGCAAAGCATACTAATACTAATATGGAAAAAAAATCAGACTCTTCCAAGTACTGAATTACTGTTAACTCATCTGCTTTTATCATTATTTCTATGTCTCAGGCTCTCGGCCCTTTAATTTGTCTTCCAGAGTCCTCAATGCCAGCTTAAACTTGTATGCTTGAAGGAAGGACAACTTGCAGAAAAGGTTATAATAAATACAGTTAATACTGCTACCACGTACTAGAGGAAATGCAGTCAACTACTGCTCTTCCTTGATGCCGCCCTGGCCACTCTCGGCGTAGGTGCCATCCATGAGCTTCCTGGTATAATTCTTCTCCCCATTGCATCTCTGTTTCAAAGTAAACATAACAAAGATCAGGACGGAGATAATTAAGTATCCTAATATCAAATGGACAACAAAGACGACTGGCTAGTACAATGACAGGAAAATATTACGTACGCTAGAAAGTCAATATGGCATTTATTTTTAAACTCCAGGGGTATAGGTTAAATGTCTTCGTATCGCATACATGCAACTTTCCACTATACAGCACTGCAGTAAAACAAACCTCTAATCGTAGAAGAACAAATGACAAGTAATCACAAGTTAGCCACTGTCAACTTGTACCATTGTCCACTGGAAGGAAAAAAATTCACTACGATATATCTGAATTAGGAACCATGCATAAGAAATATACAATCCACTAAACAAGCATCCTTCCAATATATACATCATCATACTGGAAAAAAATTATACTTTTGTAGTCCAAACATTTTAGTTTCGCATTTAAGTGCGGCTGATAGTTTAGAGAACAGTGATGCAGCAGAATGATGGTCCAAGCTAAGATAACAAACAAGCCATTTTTCACCGCCACCACGAATTTACTACTCCCTTCGTCCCGAATTACTTGTCTTAGATTTGGTCTAGATACAGATGTATCTAGACATGTTTTAGTGCTAGATACATCTGTATCTAGACAAATCTAAGACAGCAAATTGGGACAGAGGTAATATTATGAAACTGTGAGAAGAACAAATTCAGAAGAATGCCATACGTTGTGGAACATAAGTAACCATTCCCAGTATCCTGCGGTGCTGCCTGTCGTAGTATCATACTTCAGTACATGTCAAGCAAACGACAACGATGGCCATCGACACTATCGAATCTAATTCTCTAACTAGTCTTGAGTCCATATAAATCCTTCCATTCTCTAAGAGCATTCACAGCCGGACTCCCCAAATTGACCAGGCGGACGCAGGTCCACTGACCTGACAGGAGAGAGAAGGAAAAAGTTGATCCAACCGGACCCCACTGAAAGCCTCCCTAAATGTCCGGGCTGTCCGACAGTCCTCATATTGCCCCCATTTATCAACAGAACAAACACCTAAAGGATGTGGAGGACCTATGACATGCATGTGTTGATTCCTACGACACTGTGCATACTGATAATGCATAAATCAACATGTCTAATTTTGCAAAATATTTGTATAGACTCAGTGGCTCCATGTTTATGTTGTTTATTTTTTTCGTTAAACATTACAATGCTACAATGGATATAAAAAGTAAAAAAATTGTTCCAAAGTCATTATATATGTCACACATGGAAGCTTTTCAAAATGTTCTCATACATAAAATAAAGCATACACAAATTCTACCTTGGAAAACTGTCACACCTTTCTGCAGCAAGATGTTGTAGTCTTGACGAGGCAAATATATTTTTCAACCAATACAAAATTCTAAGCTATGGTGTCATGATGTGCCCAGCCTGTAAAAACGATGGATGGGTGTCTCACCCTCTTCTTCTTTCAATATAAGATACGCATACTCATGCGTATTCTAGAAAAAAAATCTAAGCTATTATCTTTATACATACAGTTTGCATGGGCCATCTAAAAATATGTTTCATGGGACCATTCTTGCTGACAGCTTCTTCTTTGTTGAGACTAGGGAGATGAATTTAAGATATTTACTACTCCCTCCATCCCATAATATAAGAGTGTTTTTTACACTACTATATTGTGGGACGGAGGGAGTAGTCTCCAGAATTTGTTATCTGACCATTATCGCAAACTGCTCATTTCACTAAGGAATTATGAGTCAATTACTTGATATGACTGTTTAAAGCTCCACAGTTCACTTCACTAAGGATAGGAGAAGTCGGTTAGTTGATCTGACTGTTTACAGCTCCACAAATTTTCAGAATATCCTAGCTCTCTTCAGATTCAGATATCTGAATGACTATCGCAAAAAGGATGTGAGTTCTGAAATGCATGTGGTTATATGTTCTTAAACATTTAACAAGCTTAGGAAAAACATCGTCAAGCTTGTGACAAGAAAAGATGCGAAAACTCGCCATTATTATCATCCCGTGATCTTTTAGGCTTGTTTAAGGAAATAAGCAGGCAAGATCACTTCAGGCAAAATGTGCAACAACTGCAGCTGAAGCCTTGAAGATTGCAAGTTGGTAGGGCGTCAGTTGTCATTAGGATCGGTCCACCTTTGCCATGTACTAATTTTCATATATATTATTTATGACGAGTTGTTCTTTTACTTGATTTTAGCATCTGTTGGCAGTCCTTATACCAAGAAAATAGCAAGCGTCAAATATATTGTGAACAAATCATGTTAGAATTTTCTTTTCACTGCACTATTCCTTAGTAGAAATGATACCCAGGCAGATTCTTTGCCTTAGGGGCCCGTCATATTTAAAGAGAGTCTTGCATAATCTTTTGGCAACTAGGAAAATTCTATTTTCTTTAATCTATCCACATGGTCCTTCTCGACGCGCAAGGGACACCCTCATCATCCATGCAACACCCGTATTACAAAAGTGTGCCCCCTATAATGAGCACCAATAAGCGCCATGTAATATTACCACAGTACACAAGTGATTTCAAATCTTCTTATGGCAAGCATTCTCTTATGGAAAACATATTGATAAAATATCCCAAAGGAATCAATCATATACCTAACACATTTCGACAGTGTAATGGACATACATTATAAATTCTGTAAGCTCAACAACGGCAGTATACATTCGTGCAAAAAAAAGGGCAGTATACAGATAATCCAAGGGCCAAAAGACAAACCTTGCAGCATCATACTTGAGCGTTGGGAATGTGGGAGGCCAGATCATCATAAAAGGATGGATATTAAAACCCAAACGACCATTTTTTGCTTCATACACCTTACGCAGTGTCTTGCACTTGATGTCCAACTGGAGTGCACATTCACCCATCTTCAAGAACACAAAGTCACCATAGTCCACCACCTGGTTCAGTGTTAGGAGTTTATCCTCATCCTCGACTGTGCAACATGAATTCCTCAAGTTAGCACACATCTCACGCAAAAAAAAGGTATCCACCAGTGACCAGTTTCCCCCCTTGTAGAGCCAGATGCGAAGTTGGAACTCCTCAACATGGATGAGATATACACCAGAAGCATCATGAGCACGTGCCAATATAGTGGTGCCGATGACGCCATGCTCCACACCTTGCGGAAGCCGAATTGTAGAGAGACTCAAGTCCAACAAATCCAAAACAATAATGGCACTCTCGGCAACCGCCATGTAGATTTTATTATCAACGAGCACAGCTTTCTTTTTCCATCGTGGTTCAGGGAAGTTGTCTATGTCCAAGAGATGATGCGTCCATCGGGAACCATCTTGCAACATATATACGTGTAGCATAGATTCTGTTTCTGGGCGCCTGCCAGACTCCACATGCAAGTAGTAGTAGGACATGCCATCCCCTTCTTCTTTGGAAAGAACTTGTTTGAAAGTGCAGTTCCGCTCGAGTCCAGGGCGTGGGAGTTGTGGGAGGGTGGCCAGACTTCTCCCGGGGCACAACGGGCAGTGCACTCTGGCTGAGTTTCCGCTTCTGGTTCATGCATAAACCGGTACTAGAGTTTCTTAGTAAGCTAATTTTTAGTCCCACCTCGCCAAGGAAGAGGCAGTATGAGCGGTTTATAAGCCGTGAGTGCAGAGACAATGACGAAGAGGCGCAATGCTCACCTGCACATTGATTAGCTTCAAGCCTTTCGGAATAGCATAGATTGCACTATTAACCAGCATTGCGCCTCTCTTTTATTTTTAATAACTTATTTAAACTCCAGACTTCTTTTGCGTTCAGTATGCAGCATTCAAAGCGACGTCATTAATTTTTAACATGTTCTGACTACATTTGCTGTTTTTCAGTCATTTACCTAATTGTTTAGAGAGTTAAATGACCATGAAATTGAAAATCACTACAAAATGAACTGTGAAAATATTGAAACTTGGCATGGTATCATCATTTCACCCGCATAGCATGTGTGAAAGAGTAGAGAGGGTCACGGCAAAAACTGGATGCACTTCGTGTGCAAACTGAACAATCTCTTTCGGAGTATCAGGGTTTCGGACGAGAACTCATCTGTTATATGGGCACTTCAATATTTTTTAAACTTATTTGAACTCCCGACTTCTTTTGCGTTCAGTATGCAGCATTCAAAGCGATGTCATCAATTTCCAACATGTTCTGACTACATTTGATGTTTTTCAGTCATTTACCTAATTGTTTAGAGAGCTAAATGACCGTGAAATTGAAAATCACTACAAAATGAACTGTGAAAATGTTGAAACTTGGCATGGTATCATCATTTCACCCGCATAGCATGTGCGAAAGAGTAGAGAGGGTCACGGTAAAAACTGAACGCACTTCGTGTACAAACTGGACAATCTCTTTCGGAGTATGAGGGTTTCGGACGAGAACTCATCTGTTACATGAGCACTTCAATGTTTTTTAAACTTATTTGAACTCCCGACTTCTTTTGCGTTCAGTATGCAGCATTCAAAGCGACGTCATCAATTTCCAACATGTTCTGACTACATTTGTTGTTTTTCAGTCATTTACCTAATTGTTTAGAGAGCTAAATGACCGTGAAATTAAAAATCACTACAAAATAAATCGTGAAAATGTTGAAACTTGGCATGGTATCATCATTTCACCCGCATAGCATGTGCGAAAGAGTAGAGAGGGTCACGGCAAAAATTGAACGCACTTCATGTACAAACTAGACAATCTCAGAAATAAATAGAAGAAAAATAAATATAGCAGAAAAGAAAAAACTACTCAGAAATAAATAGAAGAAAAAATAAAGCAGAAAAGAAAAAAACTATATAAAAAAATTTGGGGCGCTGTCCTGTGGGCCTGCTAGACCACGGGCGTGCAATTTCAGGCTCACAAAGCCCAGCAGACTCATAGGGCAGCGCGCCGTAGTTAGGCCCAGAAGCCTGCATTATAGAGGAGTTCGAAAGGGCAGCCGCGGCTGGGTTTATAAACCAGTGCGGCTGCCCTTCGCCCGGCAAGGTGGGACTAAACTTTGTGCACCGCGAGTGGCAGCGCACAACATTTAGTACCGGTTGGTGACTCCAACCGGTACTAAAGGGTGGTCTTTAGGCTCCAACCGGTACTAAAGGGTGCTCTTCCCGCCTCTTGGCCTGGCCAAAGTTGGCCTTTAGTACCGGTTGGTGGCTCCAACCGGTATTAAAGGCCCATCCTATATAAGAAAACATTTCAAAAAATTCAGTTTCTCATCTGCTTCTTCTCCTCTGTCCCATCGCCCGCCGCCCTCGTCACTGCCCTCTTCGACGCCCCCGTCGCCACCCCTCGTCGATGCCCCCGTCGCCGCCCCGTCCTCGTCCCCGTCCCCGTCGTCGCCGCCCCGGCCGTCCCCGTCCCCGTCGCCGCGCCCCGCCCCGTCGTCCCGTCGTCCCCGCCCGGCCCGTCCTCGTCCCCGTTGTCGCCGCCCCGTCCCCATTGTTGGGGAACGTAGCAGAAATTCAAAATTTTCCTACGTGTCACCAAGATCTATCTATGGAGAGACTAGCAACGAGGGGAAGAAGAGTGCATCCACATACCCTTGTAGATCGCTAAGCGGAAGCGTTCAAGTGAACGGGGTTGATGGAGTCGTACTCGTCGTGATTCAGATCACCGATGATCCTAGTGCCGAACAGACGGCACCTTCGCGTTCAACACACGTACAGCTCGATGATGTCTCCCATGCCTTGATCCAGCAAGGAGAGAGGGAGAGGTTGAGGAAGACTCCATCCAGCAGCAGCACAACGGCGTGGTGGTGATGGAGGAGCGTGGCAATCCTGCAGGGCTTCGCCAAGCACCTATGGGAGAGGAGGAGGTGTCACGGGAGGGAGGGAGGCGCCAAGGGCTCAGGTATGGATGCCCTCCCTCCCCTCCACTATATATAGGGGCAGGGGAGAGGGGGGAGGCGCAGCCTTGCCCCTTCCTCCAAGGAAGGGGTGCGGCTAAGAGTGGGGAGGAGTCCATCCTCCCCAAGGCACCTCGGAGGTGCCTTCCCCCTTTAGGACTCTTCCCTCTAGGGTTCCCTAGGCGCATGGGCCTCTTGGGGCTGGTGCCCTTGGCCCATGTAGGCCAAGGCGCACCCCCTACAGCCCATGTGGCCCCCCGGGGCAGGTGGCCCCACCCGGTGGGCCCCCGGGACCCTTCCGGTGGTCCCGGTACAATACCGATGACCCCGAAACTTGTCCCGATGGCCGAAACAGGACTTCCTATATATAAATCTTTACCTCCGGACCATTCCGGAACTCCTCGTGATGTCCGGGATCTCATCCGGGACTCCGAACAACATTCGGTAACCACATACAAACTTCCTTTATAACCCTAGCGTCATCGAACCTTAAGTGTGTAGACCCTACGGGTTCGGGAGACATGCAGACATGACCAAGACGTTCTCCGGTCAATAACCAACAGCGGGATCTGGATACCCATGTTGGCTCCCACATGTTCCACGATGATCTCATCAGATGAACCACAATGTCAAGGACTCAATCGATCCCGTATACAATTCCCTTTGTCTAGCGGTATGGTACTTGCCCAAGATTCGATCGTCGGTATACCGATACCTTGTTCAATCTCGTTACCGGCAAGTCTCTTTACTCGTTCCGTAACACATCATCCCGTGATCAACTCCTTGATCACATTGTGCACATTATGATGATGTCCTACCGAGTGGGCCCAGAGATACCTCTCCGTTTACACGGAGTGACAAATCCCAATCTCGATTCGTGCCAACCCAACAGACACTTTCAGAGATACCCGTAGTGTACCTTTATAGCCACCCAGTTACGTTGTGACGTTTGGCACACCCAAAGCACTCCTACGGTATCCGGGAGTTGCACAATCTCATGGTCTAAGGAAATGATACTTGACATTAGAAAAGCTTTAGCATACGAACTACATGATCTTGTGCTAGGCTTAGGATTGGGTCTTGTCCATCACATCATTCTCCTAATGATGTGATCCCGTTATCAACGACATCCAATGTCCATGGTCAGGAAACTGTAACCATCTATTGATTAACGAGCTAGTCAACTAGAGGCTTACTAGGGACATGGTGTTGTCTATGTATCCACACATGTATCTGAGTTTCCTATCAATACAATTCTAGCATGGATAATAAACGATTATCATGAACAAGGAAATATAATAATAATCAATTTATTATTGCCTCTAGGGCATATTTCCAACAGTCTCCCACTTGCACTAGAGTCAATAATCTAGTTCACATCGATATGTGATTAACACTCAAGGTCACATCCCCATGTGACTAACACCCAAAGAGTTTACTGGAGTCAATAATCTAGTTCACATTTACCATGTGATTAACACTCGATGAGTTCTGGGTTTGATCATGTTATGCTTGTGAGAGAGGTTATAGTCAACGGGTCTGAACCTTTCAGATCCGTGTGTGCTTTACAAATCTCTATGTCATCTCCTAGATGCAGCTACCACGTTCTATTTGGAGCTATTCCAAATAACTGTTCTACTTGGAGCTATTCTAAATTGTTGCTCCATTTTACGTATCCGGTATCTCTACTCAGAGCTATCCGGATAGGTGTTAAGCTTGCATCGACGTAACCCTTTACGACGAACTCTTTTACCACCTCCATAATTGAGAAAATTCCTTAGTCCACTAGTTACTAAGGATAACTTTGACCGCTGTCCTGTGATCCATTCTTGGATCACTCTTGTACCCCTTGACTGACTCATGGTAAAGCACACTTCAGGTGCGGTACACAGCATAGCATACTGTAGAGCCTATGTCTTAAGCATAGGGGACGACCTTCGTTCCTTTCTCTCTATTCTGCCATGGTCGAGCTTTAAGTCTTAACTTCATACCTTACAACTCAGGCAAAAACTCCTTCTTTGACTGATCCATCTTGAACACCTTCAAGATCACGTCAAGGCATGTGCTCATTTGAAAGTACTATTAAGCGTTTTGATCTATCCTTATAGATCTTGATGCTCAATGTTCAAGTAGCTTAATCCAGGTTTTCTATTGAAAAACACTTTCCAAATAACCCTATATGCTTTCCAGAAATTCTACGTCATTTCTGATCATTAATATATCAACAACATATACTCATCAGAAATTCTATAGTGCTCCCACTCACTTCTTTGGAAATACAAGTTTCTCATAAACTTTGTATACACCCAAAATCTTTGATCATCATCAAGCATACATTCCAACTCCGAGATGCTCACTCCAGTCCTCAGAAGGATTGCTGGAGCTTTGCATACTTATTAGCATATTTCAGGATAGACAAAACCTTCCGGTTGTATCACATACAACCTTTCCTCAAAAATCGTCGAGGAAACAATGTTTTGACATCCTATCTGCAAGATTTCATAAATGATGCAGTAATTGCTAATATAATTCCAACAGACTCTTAGCATCGCTACGAGTGAGAAAGTCTCATCGTAGTCAACTCCTTGAACTTGTCGGAAAACATCTTAACGACAAGTCGAGCTTTCTTAATGGTGACATTTACCATCATTGTCCGTCTTCCTTTTAAAATCCATATGTACCTAACAGCCTTACGACCATCAAGTAGTTCTTCCAAAGTCTACACTTTGTTTTCATACATGGATCCTCTCTCGGGTTTTATGGCCTTGAGCCATTTATCGGAATCCGGGCCCACCATCGCTTCTCCATAGCTCGTAGGTTCATTGTTGTCTAGCAACATGACCTTCAAGACAGGATCACGTACCACTCTGAAGTAGTACGCATCCTTGTCATCCCACGAGGTTTGGGAGTGACTTGATTTGAAGTTTCATGATCACTATCATAAGCTTCTACTTCAATTGGTGTAGGTGCCACGGGAACAACTTCCTGTGCCCTGCTACACACTGGTTGAAGTGATGGTTCAATAACCTCATCAAGTCTCCACCATCCTCCCACTCAATTCTTTCGAGAGAAACTTTTCCTCGAGAAAGGACCCGATTCTAGAAACAATCCCTTATTGCTTTCGGATCTGAGACAGGAGGTATACCCAACTGTTTTGGGTGTCCTATGAAGATGCATTTTATCCGCTTTGGGTTCGAGCTTATCAATCCTGAAGCTTTTCCACATAAGCGTCGCAGCCCCAAACTTCTAAGAAATGACAGCTTAGGTTTCTCTAAACCATAATTCATACGGTGTCATCTCAACGGAATTATGTGGTGCCCTATTTAAAGTGAATGTGGTTGTCTCTAATGCCTAACCCATAAACTATAGTGGTACTTCGATAAGAGACATCATGGTATGCATCATATCCAATAGGGTGCAGTTATGATGTTCGGACACACCATCACACTATGGTGTTCCAGGCGGTATTAATTGCGAAACAATTTCCACAATGTCTTAATTCTGTGCCAAACTCGTAATTCAGATATTCATCTCTATGATCATATCATAGATCTTTTATCCTCTTGTCACGACGATCTTTCAACTTCACACTGAAATTACTTGAACCTTTCAATAATTCAGACTCGTGATTCATCAAGTAAATATACTCAACATCTACTCGAATCATCTGTGAAGTAAGAACATAACAATATTCACTGCATGCCTCAGCACTCATTGGACTGCACACATCAAAATGTGTTACTTCCAACAAGTTGCTATCTTGTTCCATCTTACTGAAAACGAGGCTTTTCAGTCATCTTGCCCATGTGGTATGATTTGCATGTCCCAAGTGATTCAAAATCAAGTGAGTCAAAACGGTCCATTTGCATGGAGTTTCTTCATGCATATACACCAATAGACATGGTTCGCATGTCTCAAACTTTTCAAAAACGAGTGAGCCCAAAGATCCATCAATATGGAGCTTCTTCATGCGTTTTAAACCAATATGACTTACATGGCAGTGCCACCAGTAAGTGGTACTATCATTACTATCTTTTGGCATGAAAATGTGTATCACTACGATCGAGATTCAATAAACCATTCAGGTTTAATACTAATCTCTTTGGTAGAGGGAGCGTGCGATGCTTGATCATATCAAGCTTGGAAAAACTTCCAACACATATCGTCAGCTCACCTTTAGCTAGTCTCCGTTTATTCCGTAGCCTTTTGTTTCGAGTTACTAACACTTGGCAACCGAACCGGTATCTAATACCCTGGTGCTACTAGGAGTACTAGCAAAGTACACATTAACACAATGTATATCCAATATACTTCTATCGACCTTGCCAGCCTTCTTATCTACCAAGTATCTAGGGTAAGTCTGCTCTAGTGGTTGTTCCCCTTATTACAGAAGCACTTAGTCTCGGGTTTGGGTTTTACCTTGGGTTTCTTCACTAGAGCAGCAGCTGATTTGCCGTTTCATGAAGTATCCCTTCTTGCCCTTGCCCTTCTTGAAACTAGTGGTTTTACCAACCATCAACAATTGATGCTCCTTCTTGATTTCTACTTTCGCGGTGTCAAACATCGCGAATACCTCAAGGATCATCATATCTATCCCTGATATGTTATAGTTCATCACGAAGCTCTAACAACTTGGTGGCAATGACTTTGGAGAACCATCACTGTCTTATCTGGAAGATCAACTCCCACTCGATTCAAATGATTGTTGTACTCAGACAATCTGAGCACAAGCTCAACAATTGAGCTTTTCTCCTTAGTTTGCAGGTTAAGAAAGTCATCGGTGGTCTTATACCTCTTGACATGGGCACGAGCCTGAAATCCCAATTTCAGCCCTCAAAACATCTCATATGTTTCGTGATGTTTCAAAAACGTCTTTGGTGCCTCAACTCTAAACCGTTTAACTGAACTATCACGTAGTTATCAAAACGTGTATGTCAGATGTTCGCAACAACCACAGACAACGTTCGAGGTTCAGCACACTGAGCGGTGCATTAAGGACATAAGCCTTCTATGAAGCAATGAGGACAATCCTCAGTTTACGGACCTAGTCCGCATAATTGCTACTATAAACTTTCAACTAATTTTTCTCTAGGAACATATCTAAACAGTAGAACTATAGCGTGAGCTACGACATAATTTGCAAAAACCTTTTGACTATGTTCAGGATAATTAAGTTCATCTTATGAACTCCCACTCAGATAGACATCCCTCTAGTCATCTAAGTGATTACATGATCCGAGTCAAACTAGGCCGTGTCCGATCATCACGTGAGACGGACTAGTCATCATCGGTGAACATCTTCATGTTGATCGTATCTTCTATACGACTCATGTTCGACCTTTCGGTCTCCGTGTTCCGAGGCCATGTCTGTACATGCTAGGCTCGTCAAGTTAACCCTAAGTGTTTCGCGTGTGTTCCGAGGCCATGTCTGTACATGCTAGGCTCGTCAACACCCGTTGTATTTGAATGTCTGAATAAAACACCCGATCATCACGTGATGTTTTGAAACAGCGAACTGTCGCAACGGTGCACAGTTAGGGGAGAACACTTCTTGAAATTGTTGTAAGGGATCATCTTATTTACTACCGTCGTTCTAAGCAAATAAGATGTATAAACATGATAAACATCACATGCAATCAAATAGTGACATGATATGGCCATCATCACTTTGCTCCTTTTGATCTCCATCTTCGGGGCTCCATGATCATCATCATCACCGGCATGACACCATGATCTCCATCATCATGATCTCCATCATCGTGTCTTCATGAAGTTGCCTCGCCAACTATTACTTCTACTACTATGGCTAACGGTTAGCAATAAAGTAAAGTAATTACATGACGTTTAAGTTGACACGTAGGTCACAAATAAATAAAGACAACTCCTATGGCTCCTGCCGGTTGTCATACTCATCGACATGCAAGTCGTGATTCCTATTACAAGAACATGATCAATCTCATACATCACATATATCATTCATCACATCCTTTTTGGCCATATCACATCACATAGCATACCCTGCAAAAACAAGTTAGACGTCCTCTAATTGTTGTTTGCATGTTTTACGTGGCTGCTATGGGTTTCTAGCAAGAACGTTTCTTACCTACGCATGAACCACAACGTGATATGCCAATTGCTATTTACCCTTCATAAGGACCCTTTTCATCGAATCCGATCCGACTAAAGTGGGAGAGACAGACACCCGCCAGCCACCTTATGCAACTAGTGCATGTTTGTCGGTGGAACCGGTCTCACGTAAGCGTACGTGTAAGGTTGGTCCGGGCCGCTTCATCCCACGATGCCGCCGAATCAAGATAAGACTAGTAACGGCAAGCATATTGAACAATATCGACGCCCACAACTACTTTGTGTTCTACTCGTGCAAAGAATCTACGCAATAGACCTAGCTCATGATGCCACTGTTGGGTAACGTAGCAGAAATTCAAAAATTTCCTACGTAACACCAAGATCTATCTATGGAGAGACCAGCAACGAGTAGAAAGGAGAGTGCATCCACATACCCTTGTAGATCGCTAAGCGGAAGCGTTCAAGTGAACGGGGTTGATGGAGTCGTACTCGTCGTGATTCAGATCACCGATGATCCTAGTGCCGAACGGACGGCACCTCCGCGTTCAACACACGTACAGCTCGATGATGTCTCCCATGCCTTGATCCAGCAAGGAGAGAGGGAGAGGTTGAGGAAGACTCCATCCAGCAGCAGCACAACGGCGTGGTGGTGATGGAGGAGCGTGGCAATCCTGCAGGGCTTCGCCAAGCACCTATGGGAGAGGAGGAGGTGTCACGGGAGGGAGGGAGGCGCCAAGGGCTCAGGTATGGATGCCCTCCCTCCCCTCCACTATATATAGGGGCAGGGGAGAGGGGGGAGGCGCAGCCTTGCCCCTTCCTCCAAGGAAGGGGTGCGGCTAAGAGTGGGGAGGAGTCCATCCTCCCCAAGGCACCTCGGAGGTGCCTTCCCCCTTTAGGACTCTTCCCTCTAGGGTTCCCTAGGTGCATGGGCCTCTTGGGGCTGGTGCCCTTGGCCCATGTAGGCCAAGGCGCACCCCCTACAGCCCATGTGGCCCCCGGGGCAGGTGGCCCCACCCGGTGGGCCCCCGGGACCCTTCCGGTGGTCCCGGTACAATACCGATGACCCCGAAACTTGTCCCGATGGCCGAAACAGGACTTCCTATATATAAATCTTTACCTCCGGACCATTCCGGAACTCCTCGTGATGTCCGGGATCTCATCCGGGACTCCGAACAACATTCGGTAACCACATACAAACTTCCTTTATAACCCTAGCGTCATCGAACCTTAAGTGTGTAGACCCTACGGGTTCGGGAGACATGCAGACATGACCAAGACGTTCTCCGGTCAATAACCAACAGCGGGATCTGGATACCCATGTTGGCTCCCACATGTTCCACGATGATCTCATCAGATGAACCACGATGTCAAGGACTCAATCGATCCCGTATACAATTCCCTTTGTCTAGCGGTATGGTACTTGCCCAAGATTCGATCGTCGGTATACCGATACCTTGTTCAATCTCGTTACCGGCAAGTCTCTTTACTCGTTCCGTAACACATCATCCCGTGATCAACTCCTTGATCACATTGTGCACATTATGATGATGTCCTACCGAGTGGGCCCAGAGATACCTCTCCGTTTACACGGAGTGACAAATCCCAATCTCGATTCGTGCCAACCCAACAGACACTTTCAGAGATACCCGTAGTGTACCTTTATAGCCACCCAGTTACGTTGTGACGTTTGGCACACCCAAAGCACTCCTACGGTATCCGGGAGTTGCACAATCTCATGGTCTAAGGAAATGATACTTGACATTAGAAAAGCTTTAGCATACGAACTACATGATCTTGTGCTAGGCTTAGGATTGGGTCTTGTCCATCACATCATTCTCCTAATGATGTGATCCCGTTATCAACGACATCCAATGTCCATGGTCAGGAAACCGTAACCATCTATTGATTAACGAGCTAGTCAACTAGAGGCTTACTAGGGACATGGTGTTGTCTATGTATCCACACATGTATCTGAGTTTCCTATCAATACAATTCTAGCATGGATAATAAACGATTATCATGAACAAGGAAATATAATAATAATCAATTTATTATTGCCTCTAGGGCATATTTCCAACACCCATCCCCGTCGTCGCCATCCCCGTCGTCACCATCCCCGTCGGCGCCGCCCGTCGCCGTCCCCGTCGCCGCCCTCGTCACCTCGCCGGTGAGATCGTGCCCCGGCCGCCATGCATGTCCACACACACACATTGTTTTTTAGTTTTTTAGTTATAGAAATTTTTATGTTTTTTATTTATAGAAATGTTAGAAATTTTTCTGTTTTTAGTTATAGAAATATTAGAAATGTCAGTTATATATAAATGTTTTTTATATAAAGAAGTTAAATATTAATGTCAATTGTTAGATAAATTAGATAGAGAAGTTAAATATTAATGTCAATTGTTAGATGAATTAGTTAGATATTAAATAATTAGGTATATGAGATTATTTGAACTAGTTGAATTAATATAACTAGTTTATTCTTAGTAAATGCTTATTTGAATGCAAAACTCGGCAAGCACTATGCAAGGCTTATGCATTTGATCCTGATATGGTTATCACATTTGATATTCGTCCGGATGATGATATTGAAGGTAATAGAGACATCTGGGTCGATGTGCAGACGCCTCCAGTTCTACCATTATGTGAGTTTCTCAACCATATTTATGTCTTTGATAAGAGATTATTTGAACCAGTTGAATAATTAATAGATCTCAATTTATATTGACAGCTTATTTCCAATCAAGCAAACATGTCCGACGCTTGGTAGACAAGACCGTCCACTGTCCCAGGGCTGAACTAAACTGTGAGGAGACAAGTTATTATGTTTCATGGCTTGAGGATCTTGATGCTGTCAAGACAAAAAATTTGCCTGCACTTAGAAATGTTAGTACTCAAAGCGTGCGACCAATAATGTTCGTACTGAACTACGGTCACATATATTTAGGAAAGATGGTAAGATTTCTACTATTTCTCCTCAGTGCATCTTTTGCATGCATTATTTTTTTAAGCTAAACTTCATTGCTAAGTATGTTACTATACGATGTTCTTCAACAGGGACTTCCGATGAATGTTGTGCCTTATGGGATCGAGACTAAAGGTACCATGAATATTGTTAGCTTACGGCCAAGATATCCTACAATGCACTTTAGTGCATTCGGGATTTCTAATAGCGAGGAATGCTTAATAGTAAAAGACTGAAGCAAAATTATGAACGATCGCAGAGAAGTACTAGGGGCAGCAATCAGAAGCGCAACCCACGATTAGGAGACAAGTTCATCTGCATGCTCCAATATGATGAATCAGGAAAGCTATACATGTTCTATACTATTTTACCTGAGAGAGAGCAGTAGGAGTGATTAATTAGCTAGTTCATGCTCTTAGTACTTGTCCTCTCATGTTCGTGTTCTTCGTCTTGAACTTAATCTCAAAGAGTGATTTGCTTTTGTGGTGTTATGAACGCTTATAATATCATTATCATGTTGAACTCGATGATATCTTTGCTTCTGATACAAGTGAATGTTTCTTTTTTAAGCTAGTGTTGGTGGTGATTAGATAGCGGTAATGACTATATGATGATTAAGTAGTGCTAATGAGACGACTATTATATGATGATTTTTAGCTAGCTATGAAAACTGTTGGTGGTGATGATATATATGATGCAAGAGTTTTTATATTAATATGATGATGATGAGTTATTGTATCATTTATGAAAGAAATCGCAGATTAGTTTCAACTGAATGGATTCTAGCTAAGTGATCAAGTATATGTCATATCCATATTACCTCGATCACTTAATTAGATGATCAAGTATATATAATATGGATATGACATATATTTGATGACTTAGCTAGGATCCATATGCATCCAGTCAAACTAATATGCGGTACATTCACCTAATGATTTAACAACCCATTATAATGTAAAACAATCACTAAATTAAACTGAAAACACAAAATTAAATTAAAAACACAAAATTAAAGTAAAAATAAAAAATAAAACCAAAACACACCCAAACATTTAGTACCGGTTGGTGTTACCAACCGGTACTAATGTCCTACGCGCCCATGGAGCTGACTCATGCCACGTGGTTGCCCTTTAGCACCGGTTCGTGCTGAACCGGTACTAGGGGGGGTGGGCTTTAGTGCCAATTACCGAACCGGCACTAAAGAGCCTTACGAACTGGTGTTATTGCCGTAGGAAGTCCTGGTAGAAGTCGTCGTCCTCGAGGCGGTCATCTGGCGAGAACATCCGAGTCAGGAGCACTACTTTGGTTGGGCCCCGTCAAACTCATCTTCTTCTAGGTATTTTCTCATTTTCGTCGGGCGTCCGTCATGCTGGTCCTGATCATCTCGGTATTTTTTAGTAATTTTCTCCATTCGCCGGTGTTGTGGGTGGCCTGGCGGGTAGTAGCCAATCTGCCAGCCCGAAGCAACATCATATCCCGGCGGCTGCTGACAAACCAACATTAAGTTAGATTCTGTACTCCCTCCGTTCAAAACTAATTGAAAAAATATGCCTTGATTTACAACATCAGGTGTTTATAAGACGAAAATGTATCTAGAACGTATTGACATTTTCTAGACTAATTAATAACTACTCCCTCTATTCCATAATATAATAGTGTTTTTTACATTAGTGGGTGTAGGACTGAGTGACATCAAGAAAACACCTGAGTAACAAAAACAACTCCCCAACTATAAGCCCTAAGTTTCAGATCCCGCAATCAGGTTGGGGGTCAGAAGAAAAAAAAAGTCAATTCGTACTACAAGTAGATAGAATAGAGAGGGATCATCAAGGAACGGAGACGGTGACCTTGAGCTGCTCGTAGCTATAGTAGTCGGGCGTGCCATCGGGAGTGGGTGGCAGAGGGAAGGTGGGCATGCCGGCAGATTGAAGGCGTCGTAGACCTTGCAGTCGACCGCGCGCGATCGATTCGATTCCGGCGGTGGGGAGTGGGATCCATCGCTCGATCGATGTGTGGGGGATTTGCTATCTTCATCGTGGGAAGTGTCATAGATGTAGTAATATACATGTCTTTATTTATTACTTTGTAGATTCATTTTGTATTAGGAACCGCTATGTGATGGTAAAATATTATGTTACTTTATTTATTTCTCTCCTCTTTAATTACATGACATATCATTTTTTTTACTTATGTGGCATCTATGTTACTATTTATGTTACTCGTACTATGACTAGCCTTAGGTTAGGCGAGGAGATAGCTGGTCTGGTCGGGTTGCTCATATATATCCAGGCCGGGCGGAGAGTCGGTTTGGTTGCGCTCCAACATGCGTCTTGTGGAATTTTTTTAAAGATAGCATTGTTGGGCTATTCGGTGGTTTGGCCAGCATAAAATCAGGATTTTACATAGAGGCATATAAGAGCCCCTCGTTTTAGTGAGAGAACCCTAGCTGCCTCCGTTCCCCCCCCCCCCCCCCTATTCACGCACGCCTCCTCCACTCCCCCGCTGTCAACGCCAGCCACCCTGCCCCATGATCACAGCAGGACATCGACACTGGCTCTCTTTCTCCTCGCAGGTTACTGCCACTCGCCCACCCCTCTGAGCGCAACAGGCGGCCAGAAAGAGGGGCACGACACCACCCTTGGGCTCCCAAGTCACAACACTTGGAAGCTCAACCCCCCGCCGTCTCACCCTCTTCGCTACCGCCGCTTCTCATCCCCTCTCGCAGTGGCAAACCTAGAATAGCAGGCTTGGAGTGCAACAGTTCAAAGTTTACACTACACATCATCATAATCTCAACAAATACTCTTAAATAACAAAAACTTTATCGATATTTAGTGTTAACTACACAGTAAATTTTATTTTACAATTTTGGAGGGGGTGTCATGGCACCCCCGACACCCCCACTAGATCCTCACGCACCCTCTCGTGCTCCTCGCCGGTGTGCGCCGCCACACCCGCACCACCCTAACTCGCACGTGGGCCAGTAAGCTTGACACCCTTCTTAGTGTTGTTGGAGGCACAAGTGAAGTTTTCTTTTTGTTGCGGAACTTATTATTGGTTTAGGAAATTTGTAGTTACATGAATTGATATCTTGATTTCTCACTGAAGCAAAATCTTGTTACTTCCTATAAACCCTTGCACTTGGTGGGCTCAACTATGTTATTTGGCTATAACTTGGTAACAATCACGCCTCAATTTTTTTCTCATCTATGTAAGCTGATTTGTTCAACATTTTTCATAGTTAATAACATATGATTGTGTTCATCACTCGATGCCACACACACACACACACACACACACACACACACACACACGAGTCGCCTAGGTTTTTCCTCATAGACTGCTTTTTAACTTGGTTCCTTCGTAACCATGACCTCGGCCTACCTAAAGAGGCCATTCACAAAATTCTCAAACGTGTAAATTGGAAAACTGTATAATTAGAGTGCCAAATCCTCTTGAATCTTATAAGATAAAAAATACAGATTATTGGATTGAAAAGTTCTGAAAGCATAGAAAGAAACAAATGGATTATAACAATGGTTTGAGTTGATGGTAATTTTGCTCCAAAACAGAGTGCAATTGAATCGGTAAATAATAATTCGTAAGGATTTCAATCATGTGAATCAAACGATCACTTTCTTTTAGAAAATTACTAAGAACTCAAATTCTCAAAAATCCTAAAATTCTTTTGAATAAAGGCGCTCTTAGAGATTGCATTAGTATTTTGAAAGTGTAGTATTGCGACTCTGAACAACGTTGCAAGACGGATAAATTGCAGCAGTAGCATATTTCCCTTTGCCGAGGCAATATAAATTAACTATGCTACTACCTCTGTATACTATATAAGACGTTTTTTTACAGTTCAATGTAAACTGCAAAAATGTCTTACATTAGTTTACAGAGGGAGTACCAAATAGTATCAAACGTTGTATGTAGTCTCCATAATACCAGCAAGTTAAATACTAGTGCCAAGCTTCTACTCAAGCTCATCCAAAAATCTAGGCACAATTTCCTCAGCTTACACTTCTTATCCGAATATCTCGACTCCAGCTCGCAACCACACGGATCAACCGCAAATTACGCACCAACTGCTCGACTTTGAATTCTTGTTTCTGTCAATGTGAAATGAGCAGATGTCACATAGCTTCAGTGGCAGCAAAAAAAGGTGGAGCAGGACGCGAACTGCCCAGAAGCACAACGCACAACCACTAGCTAGCATGGGAAGTTTGTCTGCTCTTGAACTTCACCAACAGGAAGTTCAACAGCAAAGTTAGCTTGGGCATCAGCATCTGCATTAAATTTCCTCAAAGCATGGTTGATCTGAAACTGAAGAAACTTTCCCTTGAGCTCCTTAGCTTTCTTGCACAAGTCAGCCATATTATCATTCCTAACACGCCAGAGATCCTGGACCTGGTTACAGACAAGCTTAGAATCGCCTTGAGCACGAACGTACTTGAATCCCTTGTTAGCAGCATACCTCAACCCCAGGAGCAATGCGTGATATTCAGCGGCATTACATGTTGCAATACCCAAACCCTCGCGTAGGTGAGCGATCACGGATCCGTCCGGTCGCCTGATTATCACGCCGGCACCTGATTTCCCAGGGTTTCCTTTGCAAGCACCATCAAACTCGAGAATGCAGGACAGATGACTATCAGGTAACGGCTCCTGTTCAGCGACTTTGGGATGCTTCTTTGATGGTCCGGTTTCCAAAGCAGAGGATGCAATTCCATCAGGCTGCTGGAAAGGGCAGGGAGCCAGAGCATCAAACAACTCATCTCTTGCATCTGCTGCGTTGATCGAATACAGAGCATTCTTTAGCCCACGCTTTGCGAGATACTCCTCGGTTTCTTTACGCAGAGAGCAGCCTTTGTACACGGTCGCTGAAGGATCGCAGACCGAATTGCTGACTTGAGCTTGGCAGTCGGCGAGGTCCTTGTAGATGCCGATGACATCCCCCTTGCGGACGACATAGAACTGGCCGCCGCCGGCAGAGCCCGTCGGCGTGTCCTTCTTTGCGGCAGATTTCTTGGTGGAGCGCTTGGATTTGGATGAGGAGGAAGAGAAGAAGCGTCCAGCAAGGCCGAGGGCGATGGGCGGCACGCGAGGCCGGAGGGGCAAGTGGCACAGATTGTGGCTGCCGCTCAGACTCGGAGTGCCGGCCACCGCGTGCCTCCACGCCGCTCTAGAGATCCCACGGAGGAAAGGAGAAGAAGAATAGCAACTCCTCATCGACATCCAGCAAAAGAGGGCGTCGTCCTTCCGGCAGAGGAAGGGGGCGGGGGTGGGGAATGAGCGGGTCAAGCAGGTGGCGAGCGGACGTGCACAGGAGAGAGGCGGCGCGGGGGAGCGGAGACCGAGCTGGGGCTACTGGGCGTGAGGACGGGCGGCGGTTGAGGGGAAGCAGCTGCGGCGGCCGGGCGTGGCGGAGCGGCGCGCCGCCATCGGCCGGTTCGGGCTGAGATAGGTTAGAAGACAAGGTTTTTTTTAGGGGTGGTTAGAAGACAAGGTTTTTTTTAGGGGTGGTTAGAAGACAAGGGGGTGTTCGGTCCAAAACATATAAGATTTGATCAGAGTCAAACTTCACAAAGTTTGACTAACTTTAAAAAATATATTAACATCTACAATACTAAAGTTATATGTTATGAAAATTAATTTCATCATGCATCTAATAGTATTGATTTCATAGTATGAATGTTAAATTGTTTTTATACTTAGCTAGTCAAACTTTACAAAGTTTGACTTTGACCAAATCTTATATGCAAACTAAAATGAAATGGAGGGAGTATTACACCTCACGCCCAGGCGCAGATGCACCCATGCATCAAGTCGTTTCTTTCATGCACATTAGGAAAGTTGGTGGCATATATTTTTTTGGAACACTCGCATTTCTCATTCCAAATCACCTAATTTTTTTGCATAGTGAAGAAGGCAGCGGCGTAATTCTCTTTTTTTTGGAACACTCTCTCCTGACATATTGATATAACAAGATTTTATATTTTTTATCACACCCGTTAAGATGGGTCAAGGACATTCGGAGAATTTATGATGTGCGCCCTCTTGCAAAATGGGTACAACTCCAACATCTTTTGAGCCAAATCTTGGATCTTTGCCCAGCCCGACCTTCTGGCAAACTAAAACATTGCAGTACACATTGAAATGCACAGTACATCATAAGCTAATAATTGAGTTAAATGCAAGGGTGAACGTAATTATTTCATTGAAATGTCAACCGAGTCTCTATTTTTTGAAAATGCACATCCCAGTCTCAATTCATCTTTAAATGGTTCATCGCTAGACCCATGATAACCGGCTTGCATGGCACTTTGACCACCGTCACATAATCTATATTTTGCAAAAATGACCCCTAGAATTCATTTCTTCTAAATTCACGACCCTTCCCTCCTTTTGCAAAATATTGACTACGTGGCGGTAGGACCTGTGATGATCTACTTGGAGAAGAATTAGGACTGGGATGTGCATTTTCAAATAATAGGGACTCGGTTGACATTTTGGCGAAACAATCAGGACTGCCCTTGTATTAAACTCCTTATAATTCCCAGGTTTTGCCTAGTTCGGAAATCAAAATATAGCTCTTTTGCGTGCAGTTCACAGACCAAAGTAAGAGTTGAATCTGCTCATCATACACTATACACTTCCTGAGTTCTGCCTGCGGAAAACAAGATTCTATTGTGAATAGATAATCTATCACAAGTTCTATTAATTTGCATCATTAATACTTCAAAACTAACCTGTAAACAATCATATATGATTGTTCGATTTTTTCGTATTCTTCTTCTACTCCTTTTGTTCCGAATTATATATAACACATGGAACATGCAAAAACACCGTTTCCATACATTGTGCTTCCATATAAGAGATCAATCAACTACTTCTTTTGTTCCGAATTACAAGATGTTCTAACTTTTTTTAATCAAAAGTATATAGACGCATTTTAGGGTGTTTGTTCACTCATTCTAGTTCTTATGTAGTCTATACTGAAATATCCAAGACATGTTATAATTTGCAACGGAGGTAGTACCAAATAATACATATATTTTTAGAAGTACCAAATAATAGTTGATCCATCATCCTCGTTTTTTTTGTGAACATCAGTACAGACTTATGCGCTTATACATACGCGCATACACTCACTGAAAGCGCATCGCCGGAAATCCTGAAATAAATACGAGCACCAGGACTTGAACCCTAATGTCTGGTGGGCTGGGGATACCACTGTCCCTCTAACCATCCAACACAGGTTGGTTCGCAATCCATCATCCTCGTTGGTTCCTTCTAAATGAGCTCGCGTACAATGCATGGCACTTGCCCGGCCAGCAACGTGTTTTCCCTTGTTCGGTTCCTCCTTCCGTTCCTGGCCAGTTTCGTTCTTTCTTTCCTTCTTTTGTTTTTTGTTTTCTCTTTTATTTATATATATTCCAAAATGGTTGATATATAAATATATTAAATATTTCAAAATATTTTCCTCAATTTCTATGATATGCATTAAAAATGTTCAGCGCGCACTAAAAAGTGTTTGGTGTCAAATTTGTTCGCCTAATTTGTAAAAACTGTTATTAGCATTCAAAATTTGTTTCTTATTTAGAAAATATCCACATGTTTCAAAAATATGTTTGTGACATATTTATATAATTTTTTTAAAAAAATTATTAGTGTTAATTTGAAAATTATTTCATACCATACAAAAAAATTGTGACACTTAAAAATATCCATAACATTTTAAAAATGTTTTACACATTCTGAGAAAATGTTCAGGGCATTTATGAAAAATGTTCAATGTGTATTGAAAAATGTCCAGTGTGCATTTAACAAATGTTCAACGTGTATGCAGAAATTGTTTAACATATATGTGAAAAATGTTCAATGTGTATCTTAAAAGTATCCAACCTATATATACAAAATGTTCATCCTATATCCAAAAATTGTTCAATGTGTATATAAAAAATCTTCAAAAATTGACATTTATTTGAAAAGGTGAAGAAAAACAAATAAAAAATAAAAAACCGAAAAACAAAGAAAACTAATAAAAATGCACTAAAAAGAACAACCAAAAAACCCTAATAAAAACCACAAAAAACACACATGAAAGGCTCTAAAACTGTTATGCAGAACCTTCCGTAACAGCTCCATTTGGCCGGCCCACTAAGACGAGCGTACAACGAGCGCTAGAGGCGAGACAGCGTTACATCCCGCAATAAGCAAGATATAGCACCAGCACTCGGTCACTGGCATTGGACGAGACAAGCCGGTCAGGCCGTGGGGTGTGACATTTTAGATGGGGGTTTCAACCTCTTTTTCGGAAAAAAAAAAATATAGGAGTCGTCGTCTGAATTCAGTGGGCACTTGCTTCTCTTTCCTTTTTGTGGATGAACAGTGCGCTTGTTTCTCGTATAATAACATGGTAATAAGCAGATCAGGCCAATGGCGTAGTTCCTTGAACAGGAGAGGATAATGAAGTGACCAGAAGAACACAGTAACATAAATTGCCCTTACCAGAAGATCTAGTGCTATGCGCAACAAATACTAACTCTACGCTGGCATTCTAACTCCGAAGAGAGGAGCAGAGTTATTTTCGCTGTGGTTAGAACACCCAAAAAATAGTAAAGCTGGGGAATCTTACAGAAACTATAATGCATTGGCTATTGTACTGAATACTGAAATTATAGGCGGTGTTTCTCTGCAGTGATGCCAAATCTGGAAAGGCGCTAGTTCTGCACATACAAACTTTAAATTAGTACAGAAGTGGGAAAGAATTGAGCTACCTCGAACGATCCTATGTGAGGACTGGCTACAAGAAGATTTACTGGTCCAAGATTAACGGGCGCTTTGGTATTTGTGCTTCCCATATTTTCAGTTGGCCATATCTTTCATCTTTACAAACCAGATATCAGAACTAATCTAGTGGAGGGGAATATAATTAATGTCAAGTTGATCACACTTGATAGTCTCTTGAAGCTGTTGCAAACCCATGTAACTTCTGTTTTAGCTTCCAGTGTTGTTGTCTCAGCAGCTTGATTAATTGCCCATCTTATTTATCGAAATTAGGTGTTTCTCTCTCGCCCATTTCAAAATCACTACTAGTCTCTTTGAGTATTAATCACAATAGTTTTTTAACTGCTACTCCCACCGTAAAGAAACTAGTGTTCTAAACGCTCTTATATTTCTTTACGGAGGGAGTAGTATTTTAAAATTTCAGTACTGGTTATAATTAACACAAATTCTCCAAATGTTATGTAAATTGAAAACTGTTATCTTTTTGTTTTCTACAGTTTTTATATAAAAAAGAACAATAAATAAATTTTGCAAAATTAACACTATGGTATTTTTAAAAAGAATTTTGCAAAATTGAAATAAATATTATCGGTTTTCATGAAACCATTACTGAATAAACAAACTATTAAATGAATCTAATGATGGATCTATATATGCTAATTTGCTATTGTAAATGTTGATATTTTCTTCTAAAAACTTCATCAAAGATTGAAGTTTGACTTTTCAAAAATTAATGCAGCATAGAATGGAGGGAGTAAAATAAAAAAACTTTAATCCCAGCATTATTATAAAATTAAATGTTTCTTTTTTGAATATTTACATTATTGTACACATCAAATTGATGAATTTCTGCATAATAAATAAATTTATTTTTTAGTTGTTTCTACACATGTAAATATTTATGTGTGTATTTCATAGCTTATGCTGTCTGTTAGACCGTACGATTTTCAAAATCTCAAGTGCTTAGAATATTTCAAAATTTTCACAATATGAAATGTTATTTAATTTATTCCTCAAAGTGCACATCACCATTGAATTAAACCTCATATTTGTCTTTTTAGTATTGAATGCCACCGCACATATTTTATGTCAACAATACCATGTATTAAACTAACATTAGTCGGGCATTTGCTACAATTTAAATGTTAGATCTACATTTTTTTTTCAAAATATAATTACAAAAGATGAAGAAGAAGAGAGGAACCGACATGTACAAAGATTGCCTTACATTATAAGAAAGCTTCTGAAATTAGATTTTTCATTTTTTTTTATTTGTATTTAAAAGTGAATGGGATTTGTTTTGTTTTTAATAGAATGTGAACAGACTAATGATATAAATATTTAACAAGATTTTGTTTAGAGACACAGGCTCTATAGTTCTCAAGAACACTAAAGATTGCCTTACATTATACGAATACACTATAACACATCTGTTGACCCACGAGGCGTTACGATATTTTTTTCTTGTATTTAAGAAAGATTCAATTGAATGAATTTTTTTGCGAACTAATTGAATGAATGGTTTTTAGCAATGGTTGAGACTTAAATACAGCACATTTCTATTTAATGTATCAGAAATGACACACGTGAGAATTACAACAAAAAAACAACATATATGAGTATTTAGTAGCATTGTAATTTGGTTAATTATGCTAAGCATGATGGAAATACATGAGTTAATATATTACTTCAACAAAATAAGGTAAATATTACAAAAGGTAAAATAAATTAGTATAAATAGGTGAGAGTTATTAGGACATCTCCATCGCAAAGCGCTATTGGAGGGCGCCAAGATTATTTTTCGTGCCAATTCGGTAGTTGCACTCTCGAGTCCTAATGTCAAGTGTGGCACTTTTTTTGGTACGAGACAAGACTCCACAAGCAGTGAGCGCACCAGCCGGACGGTAGTTTTGCATCGGTAATTGGGAGAAAGGGTGCTCGTGTGACTTATTTATTTATAATGTTTATGTTATATCTATATTAGCGTTCAGACTTCAGAGAAGCACCTACCATTCTAGATGCCCTTATTTCTAACTTAGTGTGTCTCACATTAAAAAAATTACATGAAAATTACATGTGTTTTTAAAAGGATTATTTGTCAGATGAACTTCTTTTGTGTATATCTATTTCGTTTATATGTATATTTTTAGTACTTTCCAAAAATAGCCCCAAAAACTAAATCTTAAAAGCATGCACACCCTCCTTTTACAGTTGAAGGGATTATTAACGAGACAAAGATCAAATAGTTTGCTATAACAAACTTTGGTCCTTCTCTGCAGTTCCGACTCATTGTTTGCGGTGTTTACCCTCGCCCACATGCCTTGCTCCTCTACTAGGCTTGTCGTTAGTAGTTATGGTCCCTAACGGCGGGAGCCTGGTGCTCATATGTGTCTCTTCCGGTGTAATGGAAGATGGACCCTTTGACACATCACCAAATTTCATGATCTAGAACATTATGGAGGCAGCGATTATTCCATAGGTTGCTCTTTCAAGAAACTGTAAAAAATGATTTAAGAAATTATTTAGGAGTGAACCAACAATGATGCTGGCGTGGAAGCTCAAACGAGATATATGCGACAGGTATTCATTTGTCGTATCATTTAGCTTCTCTGCATATGCTGGTTGTGCAACCAGAAGAACTCATCGTAGACGTGTGAAGCGGTATATTGAGGAGTGATCCGATAATGCTGCACATGGGCCGCCAAAGGCTAATGTCCATCTCTGAGTAGCTTGACCCTTGAAACCTGAAGGTAAGCCATGTCAAAGAGTGAAAGCACAGCTAGACTCATTTGAATTTGCAGCTGCACATGCCATATTTTCAGGCTTTATTAGTCAAGGTGCATTCATATATATGAAAAAAAAAAACTACAAAGCACAACTTATTATTTGCCCATTTAGTTGGCTAATCGGTTCTGTTTCAGGCCGTTAGGTGAGTGGCATCACATCGGCGGCGCTCAAGAGCCGCTACCTTGGCTGTGATGTTGCACAATAACTAATACCTCGAAAACAGTCTGTTCATCAGATTGACATGGACGACAAGAGATCACCCTAACTGCCAACCACCTGTAAGCAGCCAACTATACTTGTCATCCGAGATTGAACCGTCCCTAATCATTACACCAATTTTCTTGCTCTTTTACCTGGCCATTAGTTTGACCGCACCATGATGGTCATGACAGGGAGGAAGTCAGCTGCCAAGTCATTATGAACTCATCAATATATTTGTGTCTTTTCTTACTAGAATTCTCTTTGCCTAGTGGAACAACTGCAAGATGGGACCAATGATCACATTCATGAACAAAGCGTAGAAACCTTTTTTTACGACAAACCTGGTACTCCCTCCTTCCATCTATATAGGGCCTAATGCATTTTTCGAGGCTAACTTTGACCAAATGTTAGAGCAATAATATATGACATGCAACTTACACAAAGCACATCATCAAATTCGTATGTGAAAGGAGCTTTCAATTATATATTTTTCACATTATGCATATCATGTAGTATTAATTTTATCAACAGTCAAAGGCGGTCTTGGAAAACGCATTAGGCCCTATATAGATGGAAGGAGGGAGTACCATTTCTATGTGAAAAAAGTCTAAATGCTTTTTTGTACGCAGGTGGTTAAAAGGTTGAATGCTCATCTTCCAAATGAAATATACACTTGGGAAAAAAATGAAATATACACTTGGAAATGATGAAAATATATAATGCAGTGACATTTATCTGAACTTGTTCAGTTTTTTTTTTACCATCCACACCACTTTTTCTAGGCACTCCTTTTAACTTCAGAGTTAGTATGAGCCACCAGAATACAAGTTTACAGATGTTAGAGTTGTATTAACAAAACAAAAACAGAAAAGCAGGTTGAAGATTATGCCATACAGTTTCTTCCACTAAGCTTGTGCATAGGGACGCGTAGACTTGTAGAGAGAAGTAACACAATGCAGCACTGGAATTAGCCCCTTGCAGATGTCAACATCGCGCCTATTTACACTGTCAAGGACCTGACTGAGAAAATAAATGGTGGCAGCAACTTTATTAACATGAAGAACTTCTCATAAACCATCGGTGGAAATGATCATGAACTTCCCATAAACCAGGAAATCCACGAATAGAAGGGGAACCTCCAAAGTCCATCGTCGCCAATAGTCTGTTGGCCACAGTGTTAGTCTGCGTGATAGAATTAGCTAGGTCCAACGGCACATTTTTTTTGTTTCTGAATATTAATATCATCTACTGAAGAAGAAAGCAGTGCACTTGAAATGATCCTGACCAAAAGATGGGTTGAACAAGATGTCAATGTTCCTCAATCTATGTGCCCATAAATACTTCAGTAGTCATGCTCAGTTATTACATATTGTTTCAGTTTCAAGCCTTGTGCAGAGACCGTTAGGTGGAGCCGCTGCCATGGCTGCGATGCCTCACCAACCACATAACAGGGGAGCTAAAAGCTCAGAAACAGTCTGTTCATCAGATTGACATGGACCACGGAAGCTCATCCTGACTGCTAACCACCTGCAAGGAACAAAACTGTTGCTATCATCCTTTCTGGGGACTGAAACTGTCACTACTCACTACACCATTTCTCTTCTTGTACTTTTACCTGGACAACAGTTTCACTGCACCATGATCATGACAGGGAGCAGGAGTCAGCTGCCAAAATGATCATGAACTCGTCAAAGTCAGGACAGAGGTGCATATTCGCGTCTTCTCTCAGTAGAATTCTCTTTGCCTGCAAGATGGGATCCATGGATCCATGATCACATTCATGAACCAACCCTTATTATGATCTTCACATGTCGTGTTCAGCAGTGCCCTGGACGCTATGCCATGCCAGTAGTAAAGGGGAGTGGCCATTTGCCAGCCCATTCATTCATGCATGTGTGGTTGAGCTCCGGCAGTTAAGCGCCGGCCCAAGAGGTTGCCACCGGCCGGCACCACCGCAAGCAAGCACATCACATCGCATCGCATCATTATTGGCCGATTGACCACCACTGCTAGCTAAGTAGATGGTGCCAACTGATCTTGGTTAGTGGCAGTACTTTTGCACGACATGTTTTTGCAAGGTGATCCTTTTTATCTTTTCTTTTTGATGAGAAAGGTGATCCCTGCTGCAATGCAAGCTGATGACATGATGATGCTTTGGATTGGGTTTCTTCTCTTTTTCGAAAAAGAAAAAAATGATGCTCTGGTTCATGATAAGGTGACAACAGATGCTCTTGGCCCCAAAGCCGGTCCTGGTAGTAGTGATCACTATCTCTTCTAAAAGCAACAATAATATTTGAGTGGTCAGTGTCAGCTCTTGATAAAATATGGATAGAACTGGCCTTAATTCTCAACTGTTCACTTTTTTAGGCAATGAATGAATTCTCAAATGGTATGACATTCACCGCAAGATGTTAAAAGAGAGGGAGAGGTGACCGGACACCAACCGGAATTATCAAGATTCCATTTTTACCCCTTGTCAGGAGTAAACTAGTGCAATGGCTCTTGAGAATGAAAGTGCTAAAATACTCTGGCCAGATCTGTACTAGAGTACAATTTTGCACGGGTTACAGATCTGTCCTCATCTCTCTCCCTTTCCTTGATAAAATATATACGTATACTTAAATGCCAAATTTTGGATCATGGCACTTGCACATGAGCACAGTTTAAAAGAGACCCACGGCCCTGGCTGGAGCTGCCTGTACCAACCGCATGGAGCCATCAACTAATACTACCAGTGATGACAAATCTTAATCATCCACGCAGGATTATTGTGATAGTCCCACTGCCGTCGACACTGATTTGCCAACAAACCTGTATTACATTAGGGCATGTACAATGGTGGCATATGGATACATATGCCCCATGACAAAAAGTAATTTGAAGCATCTATATTAATTTTTTCTTTCCAATGCAAGCTATCACTAGTGAGCCTTATTAAGAAATAAAAAATAAAGACTTCAGTACACATGCATCTCTACTTTTCACTCCAACCTTTTCAGCTTTTGTCATCGGACCACGCTTTTTCTCTTTAAGCACCCGCCTCCTGGAGAGGATCCTGCTTCCCTATCCGAACCTACTTTACGTCATATCCGATCCTACATGGCATGCGAGGCATCACCTTGAGGCTATGCATTGTACATGCCCTTATGAAAAGTGCAGAGTGTATGCATGCACAGTCACATGCCCTTTCTCTTCTCTTTGCTGCCGTATGAACAATCATGTGTAGACTGACCAAGTCCACAAGTGTTGCTCTAATCTCGACTAATTTACAAGAGAGTCTGATTGTGGTTGGTATCATCATATCATAATAAGATTGTAGTATAATCATCTTTTATAAAACATGTTGAACAAACTCAGCATGAACAATCACAGCAATTGCTGCAGGCAATCTGGCAATGCAATGCAATGGAATGGCTGTACCGAGCTGCACATCAACCAGCTCGTGGAAGAAACAAACAAATCATCATCAGTGTAAGTGGAAAAGAAAAACGGAGTAGACACCGGCGATCTTCAGAGGAGCAGCATGGCCATTGACTTCAGCCGGCAGGACATGGCGTCGGCCTCGGCGGCCGCGTTCTCCCGGCCGATGCGGCTCCAGCTCTGCTCGCCGCCGGAGACCCGGCACGCCGTCGCGAAGTCGAGGACCTTGCCGAAGATCCTGAACATCTCCACGGCGTAGATCCTGTCCTGGCCGGCGGCGAACACCGCGTTGGAATCCATGGGCGCGTCCGGGTGGGCCGAGGCCTCGGTCCACCGGAGCAGCGGTGTGGAGGTGAGGTTCAGCTCGAACACCTTCCGCACCACCTTGTCCCTCCGGTTCGCCGGGTCGCACCACGAGACGCAGAGCATGAACAGCCGGGACGCGCAGCAGACCAGCGCCGGCGTGTAGTCTCGGAGCCGGGGTGGTGGGCGGGACGTCTGGACGACGGACCATGAGCCGGCGTCCAGATGGTAGGCCACGAGCGTGTCGGACTCGCAGTAGACGTAGAACGTGTCGCCGCAGACGGCGCCGGAGCACGCCAGGCCGACGTCGGTGGGGAACCCGGCGATCTCGACCCATTTGTCGGTCACCGGATCGTATACCTCGCCGGACACGAGGGGCTCGTCCCATGGCCCTCGGCCACCCACAGCGATCAGGGCTTGCCTTGCCTGAGCTGGCTGCCTCTGTTGCCTGGCAGCCTTGCCGTGACCGTGAGCTGGGACAGTGGAATCGGTGTCCTCGTTCAGCACATCCCTGAGACGGAGCCGCCGGAGCGAGAGCCGGTGCGGGTCCTCGTACACGGCGGAGGTGCCTCCCAGCCGGAACTTGCCGCCGGCGTTGGCGCGCCGGACATGCTTCTCAGCGCGGGCGTGGACAATGCTGCGACTGGCAGACATCTCGAACACCCCCAGCACCGGCCGTGACCGCGCGGCCCGCATCGGGGAGGTCTTCCGCCACGCGCCGGTGAGAGGGCTGAACACCATGACTCCCTTGTGTGTCTTTGTCTTGACGGAGCCGGCGCTGGACCCCCCGGAGCGGCCCCCGACGACGTAGAGCTCGTCCCCGACGCCGGCGACGGAGAACAGGAACCTACCTTTGAGCGGGGCCGCCCCGACCCGGCGCCACCGGTGCGCGGCCACGTCGAGCGCGTGCACGGCCGTGGCGGCAGCGGAGGCGCCCCAGCCACCGTCGGCCTCGACCCCGAACAGGAAGAGCCAGGGCGTCGTGGCCGGGCGCGGCCCCTCGCGGCGCAGGCGCAGCAGCTGCGGCGCGACGGTGAGGTCCCGCCACCGCCTGCAGACGCAGCGCGCGGCAAGGAGCGAGGCCAGCGGGAGCCGGCTCAGCACCATCTCCAGCACGTCGTCCGGGAGCGCCGTGAGGGACGGCGCCGCGTCCTCCGCCACCGCATCATCCTGGACCCGCAATGCCCGGCCGATGCGCGCGGCGGCCGCGGGGCCCTTCTTCCAGGAGAAGCACTGGAGCGCGGCGGGGACGCGCTGCTCCTCCCCGTCCGCACCCGCCTCCGCCTCGCCGTCGCCGTCCCCGTCCCCCGGCGCGCGCCGGCGCGGGGCGGGGTCGACCTCGTCGCAGGCGCAGACGCGGCAGCCGCCGTCGCCGCCGAGGGACAGGCGGAGGCAGCTCCTCCTCCCTCCGCGCCCCCCTCCGTCGCGCCGCTTGGTGGCGGCCAGGGCGCCGGGGTCGTCGTCCTCGGCGCGCAGCAGGGCGGAGAGGCTGTTGCTGCCGGATCTCCGCAGCGCGGCCGCTCCAGACATGGGATGGGTGGGTGGGTGGATCAGGAGAAGAGGCGGTGGTGGGCGGAGGCGGGCGCGCGGAGGTGGAGGAGGACGGCGCGGAAGAGCGCGACGAGGGCCCTGGCGAGCGAGGGGATGGAGAGCATGGCCCCCGCCCGGTGTGGTCAGTCAGGGATGGGTTCTTGGATTGGAGGATTATGTCGTCGGGGAGACGAGAGGAGTGGGGGTTGGGGAAAGTGGGGTGGGGCTCGGTTACCGGTGGCGGTGGGGTTGGGGGAATGGAAACGCGCGCGTCGGCGGGATTCACGGGGCCTTTTCCGGGCTCTCCTGCTGCGGTGCTGCCGGCGTGCAGCCCGTGTCCGGGAGCGACTGCGTGCGTGGATTGCAGCGCAGGTGAGCCCAAACATGCATGGAGTACTTTTTACTTGCAATCAACCGATCTTTCAACACTTTTGATGTTTTCTCCAGGATAATCAGTAATGGGATTTTAAACTTGTTTCTTCTTTTGTCTTTATATATACAAAATTCAGACGATTTTGTTTATGTGTATGTTAATGATTTCATACGTGAACAATGCCAGTCATCTCCCCTTCATACGGCATCTTCTCTTGCACCAACCAAGTCTCTTCAAGTTATAGGATATATGCACCTCCATCTCTTCCTTGCGTTTTTCTCCTTTCGTGCATATCATCCCCATCTCGCATTCTTCTATTGTAGCCTCTTCGATATGTCTTCAACTTTTCATGATTTCTCTTCTCCACCAACATCTTCATTGATTTCATCAACTCATCGATCTTGTATCTCACGTCTCACATATCTCCTTGTTTCTGATCATCTTCTTCGACCCTTTCGTCAGCCCGTCCCACTCTAGACATCAGAGTGGGATATGTAGGCCTCCTATCCTCTCCATCGCCATCAACTTCCTTGCCGCCATCCAACTTCGAAGAGAAGAGTTCCATGGCCTTGATTTTTTTTTCCTGGAGGAGCCTCCTCGGTCCTCATTTTTCACTTCTCATTGTCATCCAATTCTTTCCACATAAATTCGAGGCAAAGTTCAATGTTTAAGTTGTGAATAACTGTAGCGTGGAATTCAACGTGGACGTTTAACTTAACAGTCTCCACCGGAAGACCAATATATAATAATGGTATTGGAACTATTAGAAAGATCTATGTGCCTTTGGGATCTGATGGGAGTCACTAGAATTAGTTTTAATAATTTATAAGAATACCATAGAGGCTCATATGGCTCATTCATGCGTGACAATGGTGTGTGGAAAGTTTAGTCCTGCCACAATCATGTAGGATGTGTTGGACCGACATATAAGGTTGGTTCCACCAAGTCTAAGAAGAGGACACATGTGCTCCTTCTCCATCGCCCGCCTCATCTCGCACACGCGTCGTGTTTCGTGATCAAGCCGAGTTGTTCTAGGACATGTGCCACGTGCGCACGCTGACTTTTTTTGTCACGCGAGAAAAAGGTCGAAATGTTTTGCACTAATGGAAGACGAAACCGGGAATAGTGATGGACTATTCCCCTTCGTCCACTCTTTAGTGCTTTCATTTTCATTTTTTGGAGCCTGCTCCTCTATCCATAGACAACACACATTAGCCATTCCATATACGCATATGTGACTACCTCCCGATTCCAAAGCTTTGTGCCACCTACGCATGTCCTACTCTGCTTCACAATGTGCACCGTGAAGTAGAGCACCATGCCTTCGAAGCTCTATATCTTGTCATCCTGTACACGAGGGAGACAATCATTTGGAGGGGGAGTGCTCTCGCGTGACTGTTGGCTTCTTCTCAAGTGTGACCGCGCACAACGACTTCCTCAACGATGACTACTTCCCCAACGCCAACGATCTCTTTGGTGACATGGCTTTCAATGCAATGCTTCTTCTTCCACCAGTCCGTATGTGATTGTGTCCCCTGTTTTAGGGATTGTATTTGGATTTTTGCTAGTTGCAATTGACATGGGCATGCTACTTTTATCTTACATATAGATTGCATGCTTACTTTGATTAGTATTTTATTTTTTATGTGGTCAAATAATCATGTGCATTTTGTTCATCATGTTTTATCCATCGTTATTTTGGATTAAACAGATTCGAAAATTGCTCAAATATTCAAGAGTGTACAATGCATTGTCAAGATTTTGTTTGATAAGAAACAACTTTTTTTGTGAGGTTGATAAGAAACAACTTGTTGCTTGACCAACCATTTTGTAAACATGTATGAAAGGTCTTTTGTACAAAAGAAACATATGAAATGTCTCATGGGAAACCAGGTTCCTACTTTATGAAGTCATTCCAATCTTAACCGAAAAACAAAGAGGCTACATATTACATGTCTCTAGACTATATTAAGACAAGATAATGTTGTCTAACTAGAAAATACTTGAAGTTTTAAATTTTTCTATAAGAAAGTTGTAGATAAGTTTGACCATTTATATAGAAAAATATATTAACATCTTAGACATCAAATATATATTTTGAGAATAAATTGAAGATTAAGCTAGGTCATTATTTTTCTCGCAGAAACAAGGCAAAATAAAGAATATGTCGAGAGTTTGCGTTATTGGTTGGCATGAAAAATGTGTGTACTGTTTCGATTAAAGGCAAAGGTGGTGGGTTAGTGGTGTTCTGGGATGAGTGTTTCTCCGTGGAGTTAAAAAAATTGGTGACCATTTTATTGACATGTATATTTGTAATAGTAATTGATCAAAATGGAGATGCACTTTTGTTTATTGGAAACCGAAGGCAAACCAAAGGTATCTCATGTTCAAGCTTTCGAGACGGGTTAATTAAATCTCTTGGTGTTGGTCCTTGGTTTATGGTGGGCGATTTTAATGCAGCATTGTGGCAACATGAGCATTTTTCACGTAAAGAGATTGTCAAAACTCATGGCTGACTTTCGGGAGGTTCTTTCGAATGCAGCTCATTTGATTTGGCCGGCTTTCAAGGTGTTCCTTGGACGTATGATAATAAGAAGGGAGGCAATCGAAATGTGAAGGTGTGTCTGCATCATGTGGTGGCGTGCCTCAGTGGTCATCTGTGTTTCCTCATCGCAAGGTTTCACATATTATTTCCTCTAGGTCAGATCATTGCCCTTCGTATATTCAAATGTTGGGTAATTAGCCTAATATATTTTTAACAAGCATTTGAGATAGAATCATATTAGGAGAGGGAAAGTATGGATTTGGATGAACCGGTCAGAGCTTGCTGGATTAAAAGTACGCAAGTTAAGGATTTGGGGCATGTGGCGAGTAACCTGGATCAACTAATGAAATCCCTTCATACTAGGAGTCAGGTTCACATTGGTTATCTCCAAAAAAAATTTAGGCTGCTCGCAAAAAATTAAATGTTCTTTTCAGAAGGAGCGATAATGTCGTGATTGTGGAAGGAAAGAAAATTCTTGTGGAGATGGATGAGCGCTACCTCTTGAGCACTGCATTGGTTTTCCCTTGAAGAGGAAAGGGTGATGCAACAAAGTAGCGTAATTATTTTCCTCAGTTTTTGAGAACCAAAGTATCAATCCAGTAGGAGACTACACGCAAGTCCCTCGTACCTACACAAACAAATAAGAACCTCGCAACCAACGCGATAAAGGGGTTGTCAATCCCTTCACGGTCACTTACGAGAGTGAGATCTAATAGAGATAATAATAATAAGATAAATATTTTTTGATATTTTTATGATATATATAAGAAAATAAAGATTGCCAAGTAAAATAGATTGGAAACTTATATGATAAAAGATAGACCCGGGGGCCATAGGTTTCACTAGTGGCTTCTCTCAAGATAACATAAGTATTACGGTGGGTGAACAAATTACTGTTGAGCAATTGATAGAAAAGTACATAATTATGAGAATATCTAGGCATGATCATGTATATAGGCATCACGTCCGCGACAAGTAGACCGAAATGATTCTGCATCTGCTACTATTACTCCACACATCGACCGCTATCCAGCATGCATCTAGAGTATTAAATTCATAAGAACAGAGTAACGCATTACGCAAGATGACATGATGTAGAGGGATAAACTCAAGCAATATGATATAAACCCCATCTTTTTATCCTCGATGGCCACAATCCAATACGTGCCTTGCTGCCTCTGCTGTCACTGGGAAAGGACACCGCAAGATTGAACCCAAAGCTAAGCACTTCTCCCATTGCAAGAAAGATCAATCTAGTAGGCCAAACTAAACTGATAATTCGAAGAGACTTGCAAAGATGACCAATCATACATAATAGATTTCAGAGAACAATCAAATATTGTTCATAGATAAACTTGATCATAAACCCACAATTCATCGGATCTCGACAAACACACCGCAAAAAGAGTTACATCAAATAGATCTCCAAGAAGATCGAGGATAACATTGTATTGAGATCCAAAGAGAGAGAAGAAGCCATCTAGCTAATAATTATGGACCCGAAGGTCTGTGGTAAACTACTCATACATCATCGGAGAGGCTATGGTGTTGATGTAGAAGCCCTCCGTGATCGATTCCCCGTCCGGCGGAGCTCCGAAAAAGGCCCCAAGATGGGATCTCTTGTGTACAGAAGGTTACGGCGGTGGAAATAGGGTTTTGTGGTGCTCCTGGATGTTTTCGGGGTATATGGACATATATAGGAGGAAGAAGTAGGTCGGTGGAGCTACGAGGGGCCCACGAGGGTGGGGGCGCGCCCAGGGGGCAGGCGCGCCTCCCTGCCTCATGGCCTCCTCGTTGATTTCTTGACGTCTACTCCAAGTCCCCTGGATCATGTTTGTTCCAAAAATAACTCTCCCGAAGGTTTCATTCCGTTTGATATACCTTTTCTGCGAAACACTAAAATAGGAAAAAAAAACAATTTGCACTGGGCCTTGGGTTAGTAGGTTAGTCCCAAAAATAATATAAAAAGTATATAAATAAGCCCATTAAACATCCAAAACATATAATATAATAGCATGGAACGTTAAAAAATTATATATACGTTGGAGACGTATCAAGCATCCCCAAGCTTAATTCATGCTCGTCCTCGAGTAGGTAAATGATAAAAAAACAGAATTTTTGATGTGGAATGCTACCTAGCATAATCCTCAATATAATTTTCTTTATTGTGGCATGAATGTTCAGACCCGAAAGATTCGAAAAAAGTTTAATATTGACATAAAAAATAATAATACTTCAAGCATACTAACTAAGCAATCATGTCTTCTCAAAATAACATGGCAAAAGAAAGTTCATCCCTACACAATCATATAGTTTGGTCATGCTCCATTTTCGTCACACAAGAATGCTATCATCATGCATAACCCCGATGACAAGCCAATCAATTGTTTCATGCTTTAGTAATCTCAAACTTTTTTCAACTTTCACGCAATACATGAGCGTGAGCCATGGATATAGCACTATGGGTGGAATAGAATATGATGATGATGAGGTTATGTGGAGAAGACAAAAAAGGAGAAAGTCTCACATCGATGAGGCTAATCAATGGGCTAGGGAGATGCCCATCAATTGATGTCAATGCAAGGAGTAGGGATTGCCATGCAACGGATGCACTAGAGCTATAAATGTATGAAAGCTCAACAAAAGAAACTAAGTGGGTGTGCATCCAACTTGCTTGCTGATGAAAACCTAGGGCATTTGAGGAAGTTCATTGTTGGAATATACAAGCCAAGTTCTACAATGAAAAATTCCCACTAGTATATGAAAGTGACAAAACAAGAGACTCTCTATCATAAAGATCATGGTGCTACTTTGAAGCACAAGTGTGGAAAAGAGGATAGTAGCATTGTCCCTTTTTATTTCTTTTTTCTTTTTTTTTTCTTTTTTGGGTCTTTTTTTATTTGGCCTTTTTTGGGGGACAATGCTCTATTAATGATAATCATCACACTTCTATTTATTTACAACTCAATGATTACAACTCGATACTAGAACAAAATATGACTCTATATGAATGCCTCCGGTGGTGTACCGAGGAGGGCAATGAATCAAGAGTGACATGTATGATAAATTATGCATGGTGGCTTTGCCACAAATACTATGTCAACTACATGACCATGCAAAGCAATATGACAATGATGAAGCATGTCATGAATGAAATGGTGGAAAGTTGCATGGCAATATATCTCAGAATGGCTATGGAAATGCCATAATAGGTAGGTACGGTGGCTGTTTTGAGGAAGATATAAGGAGGCTTATGTGTGATAGAACGTATCATATCACGTGGTTGTTGGAAATATGCCCTAGAGGCAATAATAAATTGGTTATTATTATATTTACTTGTTCATGATAATCGTTTATTATCCATGCTAGAATTGTATTGATAGGAAACTCAGATACATGTGTGGATACATAGACAACACAATGTCCCTAGTAAACCTCTAGTTGACTAGCTCGTTGATCAATAGATGGTTACGGTTTCCTGACCATGGACATTGGATGTCGTTGATAACGGGATCACATCATTAGGAGAATGATGTGATGGACAAGACCCAATCCTAAGCCTGGCACAAGATCGTATAGTTCGTATGCTAAAGCTTTTCTAATGTCAAGTATCATTTCCTTAGACCATGAGATTGTGCAACTCCCGGATACCGTAGGAGTGCTTTGGGTGTGCCAAACGTCACAACGTAACTGGGTGGCTATAAAGGTACACTACAGGTATCTCCGAAAGTGTCTGTTGGGTTGGCACGAATCGAGACTGGGATTTGTCACTCCGTGTAAACGGAGAGGTATCTCTGGGCCCACTCGGTAGGACATCATCATAATGTGCACAATGTGATCAAGGAGTTGATCACGGGATGATGTGTTACGGAACAAGTAAAGAGACTTGCCGGTAACGAGATTGAACAAGGTATCGAGATACCGACGATCGAATCTCGAGCAAGTATCGTACCGCTAGACAAAGGGAATTGTATACGGGATTGATTAAGTCCTTGACATCGTGGTTCATCCGATGAGATCATCGTGGAACATGTGGGAGCCAACATGGGTATCCAGATCCCGCTGTTGGTTATTGACCAGAGAGTTATCTCGGTCATGTCTGCATGGTTCCCGAACCCGTAGGGTCTACACACTTAAGGTTCGATGACGCTAGGGTTATAGGGAATAGATATACGTGGTTACCGAATGTTGTTCGGAGTCCCGGATGAGATCCCGTACATCATGAGGAGTTCCGGAATGGTCCGGAGGTAAAGATTTATATATGGGAAGTCCTGTTTTGGTCACCGGAAAAGTTTCGGGGTTTATCGGTAACGTACCGGGACCACCGGGAGGGTCCCGGGGGTCCACCAAGTGGGGCCACAAGCCCCGGAGGGCTGCATGGGCCAAGTGTGGGAGGGGACCAGCCCCAGGTGGGCTGGTGCGCCCCCCCCCCACAAGGGCCCAAGGCGCCTAAGGGGAGGAAGGGGGGCAAACCCTAAGGGCAGATGGGCCTTAGGGCCCATGCCTGGTGCGCCTCCCTCTCCCCTCCACCTGGCCGCCACCCAGATGGGATCTGGGCGCTGCCGCCACCCCTAGGGAGGGAACCCTAGGTGGGGGCGCAGCCCCTCCCCTCCCCCTATATATACTTGAGGTTTGGGTTGCCCAAGACACATGAGTTGCTCTCCTTCTTGGTGCAGCCCTACCCCTCTCCCTCCTCGTCTCTTGCGGTGCTTGGCGAAGCCCTGCTGGAGTACCACACTCCTCCACCACCACCACGCCGTTGTGCTGCTGCTGGATGGAGTCTTCCCCAACCTCTCCCTCTCTCCTTGCTGGATCAAGGCATGGGAAACGTCACCGGGCTGTACGTGTGTTGAACGCGGAGGTGCCGTCCGTTCGGCACTAGGATCTCCGGTGATTTGGATCACGACGAGTACGACTCCTTCAACCCCGTTCTCTTGAATGCTTCCGCTTAGCGATCTACAAGGGTATGTAGATGCACTCTCCTTCCCCTCGTTGCTGGTTTCTCCATAGATAGATCTTGGTGACACATAGGAAATTTTTGAATTTCTGCTACGTTCCCCAACAGTGGCATCATGAGCTAGGTCTATGCGTAGTTACTATGCACGAGTAGAACACAAAGTAGTTGTGGGCGTCGATATTGTCAATTATCTTGCCGTTACTAGTCTTATCTTGATTCGGCGGCATCGTGGGATGAAGCGGCCCGGACCAACCTTACACGTACGCTTACGTGAGACCGGTTCCACCGACTGACATGCACTAGTTGCATAAGGTGGCTGGCGGGTGTCTGTCTCTCCCACTTTAGTCGGATCGGATTCGATGAACAGGGTCCTTATGAAGGGTAAATAGAAATTGGCAATTCACGTTGTGGTTTTGGCGTAGGTAAGAAACGTTCTTGCTAGAAACCCATAGCAGCCACGTAAAACATGCAAACAACAATTAGAGGACGTCTAACTTGTTTTTGCAGGGTATGCTATGTGATGTGATATGGCCAAAGGATGTGATGAAAGATATATGTGATGTATGAGATGATCATGTTCTTGTAATAGGAATCACGACTTGCATGTCGATGCGTATGACAACCGGCAGGAGCCATAGGAGTTGTCTTAATTTATTTATGACCTGCATGTCAACATAAACGTCATGTAATTACTTTACTTTATTGCTAACCGTTAGCTGTAGTAGTAGAAGTAATAGTTGGCAAGACAACTTCATGAAGACACGATGATGGAGATCATGGTGTCATGCCGGTGACGATGATGATCATGGAGCCCCGAAGATGGAGATCAAAAGGAGCAATATGATATTGGCCATATCATGTCACTATTTGATTGCATGTGATGTTTATCATGTTTATACATCTTATTTGCTTAGAACGACGGTAGTAAATAAGATGATCCCTCATTAAAATTTCAAGAAAGTGTTCCCCCTAACTGTGCACCGTTTCGAAAGTTCGTCATTTCGAAGCACCACGTGATGATCGGGTGTGATAGATTCTTACATTCGAATACAACGGGTGTTGACGAGCCTAGCATGTACAGACATGGCCTCGGAACACATGCGAAACACTTAGGTTAACTTGACGAGCCTAGCATGTACAGACATGGCCTCGGAACACGGAGGACCGAAAGGTCGAACATGAGTCGTATAGAAGATGCGATCAACATGAGATGTTCACCGATGATGACTAGTCCGTCTCACATGATGATCGGACACGACCTAGTTGACTCGGATCATGTAATTGTTGGGTTTCGTAGTAATTTCAAAAAAATTCCTACGCACACGCAAGATCATGTGATGCATAGCAACGAGAGGGGAGAGTGTTGTCTACGTACCCACGCAGACCGACTGCGGAAGCGTTGACGCAACGTAGAGGAAGTAGTCGTACGTCTTCCCGATCCGACCGATCAAGCACCGAAACTACGGCACCTCCGAGTTCGAGCACACGTTCAGCTCGATGACGATCCCCGGACTCCGATCCAGCAAAGTGTCGGGGAAGAGTTCCGTCAGCACGACGGTGTGGTGACGATCTTGATGTACTACAGCAGCAGGGCTTCGCCTAAACTCCGCTACAGTATTATCGAGGAATATGGTGGCTAGGGGCACCGCACACGGCTAAGGAATAGATCACGTGGATCAACTTGTGTGTTCTAGGGTGCCTATACCTTAGTATATAAAGGACCAAAGGGGGGAGGCTGGCCGGCCACAAGGGGCGCGCCAGGAGAGTCCTACTCCCTCCGGGAGTAGGATTCCCCCCCCCCCGCAATCCTAGTTGGAATAGGATTCCTCGGGGGGGGGGGGGAAGAGAGAGAGGGGGCCGGCCACCTCTCCTAGTCCTAATAGGACTAGGGGAGGGGGGGAGGCGCGCAGCCCACCTTGGGCTGCCCCTTTCTCCTTTCCACTAAAGCCCACTAAGGCCCATATGGTTCCCGGGGGGTTCCGGTAACCTCCCCGTACTCCGGTAAAATCCCGATTTCACCCGGAACACTTCCGATGTCCAAATATAGGCTTCCAATATATCAATCTTTACGTCTCGACCATTTCGAGACTCCTCGTCATGTCCGTGATCACATCTGGGACTCCAAACAACCTTCGGTACATCAAAATGCATAAACTCATAATATAACTGTCGTCGTAACCTTAAGCGTGCGGACCCTACGGGTTCAAGAACAATGTAGACATGACCGAGACACGTCTCCGGTCAATAACCAATAGCGGGACCTGGATGCCCATATTGTCTCCTACATATTTTATGAAGATCTTTATCGGTCAGACCGCATAACAACATACGTTGTTCCCTTTGTCATCGGTATGTTACTTGCCCGAGATTCGATCGTTGGTATTCCAATACCTAGTTCAATCTCGTTACCGGCAAGTCTCTTTACTCGTTCCGTAATACATCATCTCGCAACTAACATATTAGTTGTAATGCTTGCAAGGCTTATGTGATGTGCATTACCAAGAGGGCCCAGAGATACCTCTCCGACAATCGGAGTGACAAATCCTAATCTCGAAATACGCCAACCCAACATGTACCTTTGGAGACACCTGTATTGCTCCTTTATAATCACCCAGTTACATTGTGACGTTTGGTAGCACCCAAAGTGTTCCTCCGGTAAACGGGAGTTGCATAATCTCATAGTCATAGGAACATGTATAAGTCATGAAGAAAGCAATAGCAACATACTAAACGATCGGGTGCTAAGCTAATGGAATGGGTCATGTCAATTAGATCATTCAACTAATGATGTGACCTCGTTAATCAAATAACAACACTTTGTTTATGGTTAGGAAACATAACCATCTTTGATTAACGAGCTAGTCAAGTAGAGGCATACTAGTGACACTAAGTTTGTCTATGTATTCACACATGTATTATGTTTCCGGTTAATAAAATTCTAGCATGAATAATAAACATTTATCATGATATAAGGAAATAAATAATAACTTTATTATTGCCTCTAGGGCATATTTCCTTCAGTCTCCCACTTGCACTAGAGTCAATAATCTAGGTTACACTGTAATGATTCTAACACCCATGGAGCCTTGGTGCTGATCATGTTTTGCTCGTGGAAGAGGCTTAGTCAACGGGTCTGCAATATTCAGATCCGTATGTATCTTGCAAATCTCTATGTCTCCCACCTGGACTAGATCCCGGATGATATTGAAGCGTCTCTTGATGTGCTTGGTCCTCTTGTGAAATCTGGATTCCTTTGCCAAGGCAATTGCACCAGTACTGTCACAAAAAAAAATTCATTGGACCCGATGCACTAGGTATTACACCTAGATCGGATATGAACTCCTTCATCCAGACTCCTTCTTTCGCTGCTTCTGAAGCAGCTATGTACTCCGCTTCACATGTAGATCCCGCTACGATGCTTTGTTTAGAACCGCACCAACTGATAGCTCCACCGTTTAATGTAAACACGTATCCGGTTTGCGATTTAGAATCGTCCGGATCAGTGTCAAAGCTTGCATCAATGTAACCTCTTACGGTGAGCTCTTTGTCACCTCCATATACGAGAAACATATCCTTAGTCCTCTTTAGGTATTTCAGAATGTTCTTGACCGTTGTCCAGTGATCCACTCCTGGATTACTTTGGTACCTCCCTGCTAAACTTATAGCAAGGCACACATTAGGTCTGGTACACAGCATTGCATACATGATAGAGCCTATTGCTGAAGCATAGGGAACATCTTTCATTTTCTCTCTATCTTCTGCAGTGGTCGGGCTTTGAGTCTTACTCAATCTCACACCTTGTAACACAGGCAAGAACCCTTTCTTTGCTTGATCCATTTTGAACTTCTTCAAAATCTTGTCAAGGTATGTACTTTGTGAAAGTCCAATTAAGCGTCTTGATCTATCTCTATAGATCTTTATGCCTAATATGTAAGCAGCTTCACCGAGGTCTTTCATTGAAAAACTCTTATTCAAGTAACCCTTTTTGCTATCCAGAAATTCTATATCATTTCCAATCAATAATATGTCATCCACATATAATATCAAAAATGCTACAGAGCTCCCACTCACTTTCTTGTAAATACAGGCTTCTCCGAAAGTCTGTATGAACCCAAATGCTTTGATCACACTATCAAAGCGTTTATTCCAACTCCGAGAGGCTCGCACCAGTCCATAAATGGATCGCTGGAGCTTGCACACTTTGTTAGCTCCCTTTGGATCGACAAAACCTTCCGGTTGCATCATATACAACTCTTCTTCCAGAAATCCATTTAGGAATGCAGTTTTGACATCCATCTGCCAAATTTCATAATCATAAAATGCGGCAATCGCTAACATGATTCGGACAGACTTAAGCATCGCTACAGGTGAGAAGGTCTCATCGTAGTCAACCCCTTGAACTTGTCGAAAACCTTTTGCGACAAGTCGAGCTTTGTAGACAGTAACATTACCATCAGCGTCAGTCTTCTTCTTGAAGATCCATTTATTCTCAATTGCTTGCCGATCATCGGGCAAGTCAACCAAAGTCCATACTTTGTTCTCATACATGGATCCCATCTCAGATTTCATGGCTTCAAGCCACTTTGCGGCATCTGGGCTCACCATCGCTTCTTCATAGTTCGTAGGTTCATCATGATCTAGTAGCATGACTTCCAGAACAGGATTTCCGTACCACTCTGGTGCGGATCTTACTCTGGTCAATCTACGAGGCTCAGTAGTATCTTGTTCTGAAGTTTCATGATCATCATCATTAGCTTCCTCACTAACTGGTGCAGGTGTCACAGAAACAGTTTTCTGTGATGTACTACTTTCCAATAAGGGAGCAGGTACAGTTACCTCGTCAAGTTCTACTTTCCTCCCACTCACTTCTTTTGAGAGAAACTCCTTCTCTAGAAAGTTTCCGAATTTAGCAACAAAAGTCTTGCCTTCGGATCTGTGATAGAAGGTGTATCCAATAATTTCCTTTGGATATCCTATGAAGACACATTTCTTCGATTTGGGTTTGAGCTTATCAGGTTGAAGCTTTTTCACATAAGCATCGCAGCCCCAAACTTTCAGAAATGACAACTTTGGTTTCTTGCCAAACCACAGTTCATAAGGCGTCGTCTCAACGGATTTTGATGGTGCCCTATTTAACGTGAATGCGGCCGTCTCTAGAGCGTATCCCCAAAACGATAGCGGTAAATCAGTAAGAGACATCATAGATCACACCATATCCAATAAAGTACGATTACGACATTCGGACACACCATTACGCTGAGGTGTTCCGGGTGGCGTGAGTTGCGAAACTATTCCACAATTTTTCAAATGTACACCAAACTCGTAACTCAAATATTCTCCTCCACGATCAGATCGTAGAAACTTTATTTTCTTGTTACGATGATTTTCAACTTCACTCTGAAATTCCTTGAACTTTTCAAATGTTTCAGACTTATGTTTCATTAAGTAGATATACCCATATCTGCTTAAATCATCTGTGAAGGTGAGAAAATAACGATATCCGCCACGAGCCTCAATATTCATCGGACCACATACATATGTATGTATGATTTCCAACAAATCTGTTGCTCTCTCCATAGTACCGGAGAACGGTGTTTTGGTCATCTTGCCCATGAGGCACGGTTCGCAAGTACCAAGTGATTCATAATCAAGTGGTTCCAAAAGTCCATCAGTATGGAGTTTCTTCATGTGTTTTACACCTATATGACCTAAACGGCAGTGCCACAAATAAGTTGCACTTTCATTATCAACTTTGCATCTTTTGGCTTCAACATTATGAATATGTGTGTTACTACTATCGAGATTCAACAAGAATAGACCACTCTCCAAGGGTGCATGACCATAAAAGATATTACTCATATAAATAGAACAACCATTATTCTCTGATTTAAATGAATAACTGTCTCGCATCAAACAAGATCCAGATATAATGTTCATGCTTAACGCTGGCACCAAATAACAATTATTTAGGTCTAATACTAATCCTGAAGGTAGATGTAGAGGTAGCGTGCCGACTGCGATCACATCGACTTTGGAACCGTTTCCCACGCGCATCGTCACCTCGTCCTTAACCAATCTTCGCTTGATCCGTAGTCCATGTTTCGAGTTGCAAATATTAGCAACAGAACCAGTATCAAATACCCAGGTGCTACTGCGAGCATTAGTAAGGTACACATCAATAACATGTATATCACATATACCTTTGTTCACCTTGCCATCCTTCTTATCCGCCAAATACTTGGGGAAGTTCCGCTTCCAGTGACCAGTCTGCTTGCAATAGAAGCACTCAGTTTCAGGCTTAGGTCCAGGTTTCGGTTTCTTCTCTTGAGCAGCAACTTGCTTGCCGTTCTTTTTGAAGTTCCCCTTCTTCTTCCCTTTGCCCTTTTTCTTGAAACTAGTGGTCTTGTTGACCATCAACACTTGATGCTCCTTCTTGATTTCTACATTCGCAGCTTTCAGCATTGCGAAGAGCTCGGGAATGGTCTTGTTCATCCCTTGCATATTATAGTTCATCACGAAGCTCTTGTAGCTTGGTGGCAGTGATTGAAGAATTCTGTCAATGACGCAATCATCCAGAAGATTAACTCCCAATTGAATCAAGTGATTATTATACCCAGACATTTTGAGTATATGCTCACTGACAAAACTGTTCTCCTCCATCTTGCAGCTATAGAACTTATTGGAGACTTCATATCTCTCAATTCAGGCATTTGCTTGAAATATTAACTTCAACTCTTGGAACATCTCATATGCTCCATGATGTTCAAAACATCGTTGAAGTCCCGATTCTAAGTCGTAAAGCATGGCACACTGAACTATCGAGTAGTCATCAGCTTTGCTCTGCCAGGCGTTCATAACATCCGGCGTTGCTCCTGCAGCAGGCCTGGCACCCAGCGGTGCTTCCAGGACGTAATTCTTCTGTGCAGCAATGAGGATAATCCTCAAGTTACGGACCCAGTCCGTGTAATTGCTACCATCATCTTTCAACTTTGCTTTCTCAAGGAACGCATTAAAATTCAACGGAACAACAGCATGAGCCATCTATCTACAATCAACATAAACAAGCAAGATACTATCAGGTACTATGTTCATGATAAGTTTAAGTTCAGTTAATCAAATTAATTAAAGAACTCCCACTTAGATAGACATCCCTCTAATCCTCTAAGTGATTACATGATCCAAATCAACTAAACCATAACCGATCATCACGTGAGATGGAGTAGTTTTCAATGGTGAACATCGTTATGTTGATCATATCTACTATATCATTCACGCTCGACCTTTCGGTCTCCGTGTTCCGAGGCCATATCTGTATATGCTTGGCTCGTCAAGTATAACCTGAGTATTCCGTGTGTGCAACTGTTTTGCACCCGTTGTATTTGAACGTAGAGCCTATCACAACCGATCATCTCGTGGTGTCTCAGCACGAAGAACTTTCGCAACGGTGCATACTCAGGGAGAACACTTCTTGATAATTTAATGAGAGATCATCTTATAATGCTATCGTCAATCAAAGCAAGATAAGATGCATAAAAAGATAAACATCACATGCAATCAATATAAGTGATATGATATGGCCATCATCATCTTGTGCTTGTGATCTCCATCTCCGAAGCACCGTCGTGATCACCATCGTCACCGGTGCGACACCTTGATCTTCATCGTGGCATCGTTGTCGTCTCGCCAATCTTATGCTTCCATGACTATGACTACCGCTTAGTAATAAAGTAAAGCATTACATTGCGATTGCATTGCATACAATAAAGCGACAACCATATGGCTCCTGCCAGTTGCCGATAACTCGGTTACAAAACATGATCATCTCATACAATAAAATTTAGCATCATGCCTTGACCATATCACATCACAACATGCCCTGCAAAAACAAGTTAGACGTCTTCTACTTTGTTGTTGCAAGTTTTACGTGGCTGCTACGGGCTTAAGCAAGAACCAATCTCACCTACGCATCAAAACCACAATGATAGTTTGTCAAATAGACTCCGTTTTAACCTTCGCAAGGACCGGGCGTAGCCACACTTGGTTCAACTAAAGTTGGAGAGACAGTCGCCCGCAAGCCACCTGTGTGCAAAGCACGTCGAGGGAACCGGTCTCGCGTAAGCGTACGCGTAATGTTGGTCCGGGTCATCTCGTCCAACAATACCGCCGAACCAAAGTATGACATGCTGGTAGGCAGTATGACTTATATCGCCCACAACTCACTTGTGTTCTACTCGTGCATATAACATCAACATAAATAACCTAGGCTCGGATGCCACTGTTGGGTTTCGTAGTAATTTCAAAAAAACTCCTACGCACACGCAAGATCATGTGATGCATAGCAACGAGAGGGGAGAGTGTTGTCTACGTACCCACGCAGACCGACTGCGGAAGCGTTGACGCAACGTAGATGAAGTAGTCGTACGTCTTCCCGATCCGACCGATCAAGCACCGAAACTACGACACCTCCGAGTTCGAGCACACGTTCAACTCGATGACGATCCCCGGACTTCGATCCAGCAAAGTGTCGGGGAAGAGTTCCGTCAGCACGACGGCGTGGTGACGATCTTGATGTACTACAGCAGCAGGGCTTCGCCTAAACTCTGCTACAGTATTATCGAGGAATATGGTGGCTGGGGGCACCGCACACGGCTAAGGAATAGATCACGTGGATCAACTTGTGTGTTCTAGGGTGCCTCTACCTCAGTATATAAAGGACCAAAGGGGGGAGGCTGGCCGGCCACAAGGGGGGCGCCAGGAGAGTCCTACTCCCTCCGGGAGTAGGATCCCCCCCCCCCAATCTTAGTTGGAATAGGATTCCTCGAGGGGGGGGGGAAGAGAGAGAGGGGGCCGGCCACCTCTCCTAGTCATAATAGGACTAGGGGAGGGGGGAGGAGCGCAGCCCACCTTGGGCTGCCCCTTTCTCCTTTCCACTAAAGCCCACTAAGGCCCATATGGTTCCCGGGGGGTTCCGGTAACCTCCCGGTACTCCGGTAAAATCCCGATTTCACCCGGAACACTTCCGATGTCCAAATATAGGCTTCCAATATATCAATCTTTACGTCTCGACCATTTCGAGACTCCTCGTCATGTCCGTGATCACATACGGGACTCCGAACAACCTTCGGTATATCAAAATGCATAAACTCATAATATAACTGTCATCGTAACCTTAAGCGTGCGGACCCTACGGGTTCGAGAACAATGTAGACATGACCGAGACACGTCTCCGGTCAATAACCAATAGCAGGACCTGGATGCCCATATTGGCTCCTACATATTCTACGAAGATCTTTATCGGTCAGACCACATAACAACATACGTTGTTCCCTTTGTCATCGGTATGTTACTTGCCCGAGATTCGATCGTCGGTATTCCCAATACCTAGTTCAATCTCGTTACCGGCAAGTCTCTTTACTCGTTCCGTAATACATCATCTTGCAACTAACATATTAGTTGTAATGCTTGCAAGGCTTATGTGATGTGCATTACCAAGAGGGCCCAGAGATACCTCTCCGACAATCGGAGTGACAAATCCTAATCTCGAAATACGCCAACCCAACATGTACCTTTGGAGACACCTGTAATGCTCCTTTATAATCACCCAGTTACGTTGTGACGTTTGGTAGCACCCAAAGTGTTCCTCCGATAAACGGGAGTTGCATAATCTCATAGTCATAGGAACATGTATAAGTCATGAAGAAAGCAATAGCAACATACTAAACGATCGGGTGCTAAGCTAATGGAATGGGTCATGTCAATCAGATCATTCAACTAATGATGTGACCTCGTTAATCAAATAACAACACTTTGTTTATGGTTAGGAAACATAACCATCTTTGATTAACGAGCTAGTCAAGTAGAGGCATACTAGTGACACTAAGTTTGTCTATGTATTCACACATGTATTATGTTTCCGGTTAATACAATTCTAGCATGAATAATAAACATTTATCATGATATAAGGAAATAAATAATAACTTTATTATTGCCTCTAGGGCATATTTTCTTCAGTAATCACTTAGATGACTAGAGGGATGTCTATTTGAGTGGGAGTTCATAAGATGAACTTAATTATCCTGAACATATTCAAAAGGTCTTCGCAAATTATGTCGTGGCTCGTGCTTAGTTCTACTGTTTAGATATGTTCCTAGAGAAAATTTAGTTGAAAGTTGATAGTAGCAATTATGCGGACTAGGTCCGTAAACTGAGGATTGTCCTCATTGCTTCATAGAAGGCTTATGTCCTTAATGCACCACTCAGTGTGCTGAACCTCGAACGTCGTCTGTGGATGTTGCGAACATCTGACATACACATTTTGATAACTACGTGATAGTTCAGTTAAACGGTTTAGAGTTGAGGCACCGAAGACGTTTTTGAAACGTCGCGAAACATATGAGATGTTTCGAGGGTTGAAATTGGGATTTCAGGCTCGTGCCCATGTCAAGAGGTATATGACCTCCGACAATTTTTCTTAGCCTGCAAACTAAGGGAGAAAAGCTCAATTGTTGAGCTTGTGCTCAGATTGTCTGAGTACAACAATCATTTGAATCAAGTGGGAGTTGATCTTCCAGATGAGATAGTGATGTTTCTCCGAAGTCATTACCACCAAGCTGCTAGAGCTTCGTGATGAACTATAATATATCAGGGACATATATGATGATCCTTGAGATATTCGCGATGTTTGACACCACAAAAGTAGAAATCAAGAAGGAGCATCAATTGTTGATGGTTGGTGAAACCACTAGTTTCAAGAAGGGCAAGGGCAAGAAGGGATACTTCATGAAACGGCAAATCAGCTGCTGTTCTAGTGAAGAAACTGTAAGTGCATCTAGTGCCACCCCTAGTTGGTTTTGGAGTATTGACGACAAACCTAGTTGAGGGACTAATGTGTTTGTGAGAATTGCAGGATAACACAGGTAGAAGTCCCTCATGATTCAGTTTTACTACCAGAGATGACCCCTAAAAATGTATGAAGACATTAAAGTCAAAGGTGGTATATGAAGATATTCACATTGAAGACTATGACAAGAGAAGACACGATATGAAGCCTATGGAGCTCGAAGACTTAGATCTTTCGTAGTTCTTTTTCTTTTGTGTTGAGTCATATGAACCACTGTACACTACAGGAATCAGCTACTTTGCCGTCCGCCACGGCGGACGGCAAAGGCATGAACGGCGGACGGCAAAGGCCTTTGCCGTCAGCCACGGACGGCAAAAGGCTCCGGCAAAGTAGGCTACGGTAAACAGCTACTTTGCTGTCTGCTTCCTGGCGGCTGACGGCAAAGGCCCTTTGCCGTCTGCGGCGGACGGCAAAGAGAGCGGACGGCAATAATTGCGCTGTCAGTCCGTTAAGTGGCTAACGGCAGGCCTTTGCCGTCCGCCGCTGACGGCAAAATTTCTAGTGTCTTTGTCGTCCGCCGTATGATGTCATCTACACGTCACTACATGGCAGGTTCTTTGCCGTCAGCCACTGATGGCAAAGTCTTTGCCGTCTACCACTGTAGGCAAACTAACCAAATGGGTCAGCTCCCAGGAAGCACAGCTAGATGCCACGTGTCTTCTTTGCCGTCCGCGGCAGACGGCAAAGAGCCCGTTGCCGTCGGTGGCAGACGGCAAAGAGCCTGCATATTGGCTCTTTTATCTGTTTTTTATTAAATCCAACAATTTTCATTACAAATATATATGACATATATAGATATATTTCAAAAGGCCATTACAGAGCAAACATATAAGATATCCAACACATAACTTCATCATCCAACCATATATATTACATGCATAGTTCCATCATACATAAAAAGTTCAACATAGAGGCATCCAACCATATATATTACAACAGTTTCATCCAACGATACATGCATAGTTCAACGATACAAAAGAAACAGAGAAAGGGATAAGGAGCACTCCATCTATGCAAGCTTTCGTCAAGTGAATGAAATCTGCAAAATGAAAAATAAGAAAGTTAGAACAAGAAGAGTAGAACAAGAAGAAGAGTAGAACAAGAAGAAGACTAGAACAAGAAGAGTAGAACAAGAAGAAGACTAGAACAAGAAGAGTATATCATTTATGAGCTAACTTACGTGAAATGGATCATATATGAGCTAACTAAGTTGAAATGGGTCGTTTATGAGCTAGCTAAGGTGAAATGGATCATTTATGAGCTAACTTAGTTGAAATGGATCGTTTATGAGCTAACTAAGGTCAAATGGATCGTTTTTGAGGTAACTAAGGTGAAATGGATCATTTTTAGCTAACTTAGGTGAAATGGATCATTTATGAGCTAACTTAGTTGAAATGGATCGTTTTTGAGCTAACTTAGGTGAAATGGATCATTTATGAGCTAATTTAGTTGAAATGGATCTTTTTGAGCTAACTTAGGTGAAATGGATCATTTAAGAGCTAATTTAGGTGAAATGGATCGTTTTTTAGCTAACTTGGTGAAATGGATCATTTATGAGATAAATTAGTTGAAATGGATCGTTTATGAGATAACCTAGGTAAGATGGGTCATTTTGGAGTTAACCTAGGTGAAATGGGTCATTTTAAAGCTAACGTAGGTAAAATGGATCATTTAGGAGCTAATCTAGGTAAAATGGGTCATTTTTGAGCTAACTTGGATGAACTGGATCATTTATAAGCTAACCTAGGTAAAATGGGTCATTTTAGAGCTAACTTAGGTAAAATGGATCGTCTATGAGCTAACTAAGCTAATTATGCAATTTTTGACATAAGTAAGCTAAGTACAGATCGTTTTAGAGCTAACTTAGGTAAAATGGATGGTTTTGGAGGTCAGTAAGCTTATTAAGTCATTTTGGAGGAGAAGAAGCTAAGTCTAGGTCATTATGGTAAGCATTGGAGGAAATAAAGCTAAGTCTAGGTCTTTATGCATGTGTTAAGCAAAACACTAGATAAACTTACCAAGATCCAGGAGGTGTAGGAGCGGGGTGGCTCGTGTCGGTAGCTGGAGAAGGATCGTGTGATGCTTGTCTGGAGTTACACTGCACCAAAGATCATTTCCAATGTCTTGTTAGCATGATGACACTCAAATGTTAAGACTAGCAAGTAATGTCCATTCAAATAAAACTCACCGTGGTCCCACCGTGATCACCTGCCATGACAAACAGTAAATGAAATTAGTACAACATAAAAAAAGACCGACATGAATAATAATATGTGTATCACTTAAGCGTATCATCATCAAGTACAACATAAAAAAATGTAATACCTGACACTACTAATAATCTCGATCAGTATCATCAATAAATGCATAATCATCATCATCACTATAATCAATGACGGGCTCATAGGGTTCATTGGCATCAACATGTGCAAGGCCACCTTGACGTAATCGGTCAAGCATTGACAGGTCATCCGCAGCAGTAACCTCTTCTTGTTCCGGCTCTTCTTGTTCCTCCTCTGGGGTGATGTCAGATTCATTGTCGCTGTCTACTTCAATGTTTTGGGGTGAAGTATAGCGGTTCTTGAAACGCTTTTTGGAAAGACGTGCCTCCTGGAAGAATTCTCCTTCATATGTGTCTGGGTTAATGTGAGGTTCATAATCCTCTTCCTTTGGGGGATAAAGTCTAGCACGTGGCGGCACTTCATAAACGACATCCCAACCTTTCAGATTTGGATTAGTTTGGCAGGCCCACGGTAGATAGAATTCTTGGGTCGCCTGTTGAGCCATAATATAGACATCAGGAACATCTAAATGAGTGCTTTGGTTGATTTCAACTAGCCCTACATGTTCATGAGTCCTTCTAGTCTCCTTCGGCTGAAACCAATAACATTTGAAGACTACGACATTCGGTGGGTTTTCACCATAGAACAGAAGTTCATAAATTGCTTCAACTCTCCCATAATACTCGGTACCTCCTTCGCCGATAGCAGATACACAACAATTTGTTGACTTTCGGTCGGCCATAGATAGCTCTTTGCCATAGGTACGAAAGCGATACCCGTTGATGTCGTACTTGTCAAATGAACGGACCTTATAGTCAAAACCATTAGCGACTTTTATCAATTCGGCGTCCATAGACTCTGAATTAGCCTACAAGTTTAATATGAAAGGATTGTTGCATTATGCACAAATTAGCGAATGAAATGAAATTGTCTAATAGAAATTACCGTTTGTTTGAACCAAGAGATGAAACCGGGATAGCCACCTCCTTGCTTTACGAGAAGCTCATACTCTTCGACGGAATCCTTTTGGATCTCCGCTCCATACGAGAATATGGCGACGTATCGACTGTATGACATATCCAGGAATAAGAGTAGTTCAAAGGAAATAGAAGTTGCGAAACAATGTACCGAGAAGTTACTCGATGTACGGCCGCACTTCTATCAGGTTGTTGAAGATATACAACGAAATGGTCCGCCATTCTTCGTTATCCAAAGATACTAATAATTCACAAATATATGACCCCGTCGGCCTCTGGAAGGCCAAAGAACACCTTTTCGGGAGGTGTCGGTGGTCGGGGTCAGGGTGTCGGGTCAGGCTCGGGGTCGGGGTGTGGTGTCGGGGTCAGGGTGTCGGGTCAGGCTCGGGGTCGGGGTGTCGGGTCAGGCTCGGGGGGTCGGGGTGTCGGGGTCGGGGTCGGGGTGTCGGGTCAGGCTTGGGGGGTCGGGGTGTCGGGTCGGGGTCGGGGTCGGGGTCGGGGTGTTGGGGTCGGGGTCTCGGGGTCGGGGTCGGGGTCTCGGGGTCGGGGTGTCGTGTCGGGGTGCCGGGTCGGGGTCGGGGTGTCGGGGTCGGGGTCGGGGTGTCGGGTCAGGCTTGGGGGGTCGGGGTGTCGGGGTCGGGGTCGGGGTCTCGGGGTCGGGGTGTCGTGTCGGGGTGCCGGGTCGGGGTCTGGGTACCGTGTCGGGTCGGGGTCGGGGTCGGGGTGTCGGGTCAGGCTTGGGGGGTCGGGGTGTTGGGGTCGGGGTCGGGGTGTCGGGGTCGGGGTCGGGGTCGGAGTCGGGGTGTCGGGGTCGGGGTCTCGGGGTCGGGGTGTCGTGTCGGGGTGCCGGGTCGGGGTCAGGGTACCGTGTCGGGTCGGGGTTTTTTCCTTTTCTTCTTCTTCCTCTTTTTCCTTTTCTTCCTTTTTTCCTTCTTCTTCTTCTTCTTCTTCTTCTTCTTCTTCTTCTTCTTCTTCTTCTTCCTCCTTTCCTTTTTCCTCTTCTTCTTCTCCTCCTCTCCTCTTTTTTCTTCTTCTTCTTCCTCCTTTCCTTTTTCCTCTTCTTCTTCTCCTCCTCTCCTCTTTTTTCTTCTTCTTCTTCTTCCTCTTCTTCTTTTTTCTTCTCCTCCTCCTCTTCTTCTTCTTCTCCTGATCTCCTCTTTTTCTCTTTTTCTTCTTTCCTAAAACTAAACTAAACCTAAAACTAAAACTAAAAAAACAGAAAAAGAAAAAAAACTAAATCTAAACCTAAAACTAAACTAAAACTAAACCTATAAACCTAAAACTAATCCTAAAACTAAATCTAAATCTAAACTAAACATAAACCTAAAACTAAAAAAACAGAAAAAAGGAAAAAAAGGAAGAAGATCACCTGCTGCAGGGTGGAGGAGGGGGGCGGTGCGGCCTGGGGTGGCGGAGGAGCGGGGCGGGGCGGCCTGGGGCGGCAGAGGAGGGGGGCGGGGCGGCCTGGGGCGGGGCGGCGCCCAGACAGCAGGGCGGTGGGGGCGGCGGGGGCGTGGCGGCGCCCAGACAGCAGGGCGGTGGGGGCGGCGGGGGCAACGAGGCGGCGGGGCACCAGGGCGGCGGCGGGGGGCGCTGGGGCGGCGGCGGGGCGTGGTGCGACGGGGCGGTGGAGGTGGGAGAGAAAGAGAGAGAGGGGGGGGTGTGGGGCGCGGCCCCGTTAACGTTACGTGGGGCCTCCCTCTTTGCCGTCCGCCACCCTTTGCCGTCCGCCTTCTTGCTCTTTGCCGTCCGCTAGCGGACGGCAAAGAGGGGGCCCGTTATGTTTTTTTTTGCAGCTCATCAGTGGGGCCCCTCCCTCTTTGCCGTCCGCTAGCCGACGGCAAAGAATCTTTGTCGTCCGCTAGCAGACGGCAAAGAACTTGCTGATGGAAAACTTGGTCTTTGCCATCAGCCAGTTCTTTGCCGTCCGCTTTTTGGAAGCTGAGGGCAAAGAGCTTCTTTGCCGTCCGCTAGCGGACGGCAAAGAACTGGCAGATGGCAAACTAGCTGATTCCAGTAGTGGTACTGTTAAGTGGGGTCCAAGAGAACCAGTCAGAATGACTGAAGTGATGCCTAAACCAAAAACCTATGTCTTCGAGTGAAGACTATGCGAGCGAATCTTGTCCAGAGTCGGACAAGTCAGCTTTGCTTGTAGCCCAAGTAAAGTTGCCGTGTGAGTTTGAAATCTGACCGTTGGAACACGTGTCAGTTCCTTAGTGACCCAGGGTCATTTCGGACAAATCAGGTCGGGTTGCCAAGTGGCTATAAATAGCCCCCCCTACAACCATAAACGGTTGGCTGCTCAGATTGAAAGTACGGCTTTTGTCGTTTGAGAGCAACCCACCTCGAAGCCTTTGAGAGAGAATTCCTTGCGAGGATAAAGCCCCAACCACCAGAGCCAGAGAGAATTGGGCATCACTTAAGTCTTCTTGTCTGTGTGATCTGAAGACTTATTACACTTGAGGACTGTGCATCCTCCAGCCGGTTAGGCGTCGCATTCTGAGCTTCCAAGAGACATTGTGGATTGCCAGTGAACAAAGTCTGTGAAGGTTTGGGAGTCTACCTTGAAGACTTACCAGAGTGATTGGGCGAGGTCTATGTGACCTTAGCTCAAGGAGAATACGGTGAGGACTGGGTGTCCTGAGCTGCGTGTTCAGGACTGGGTGTCCGGGACTGTGTGTCCTAAGGTTTAAATACCTAGCCGCTCCAACCAGACGTGCAGTTGTCACAGCAATTGGAACTGGTTCAACAAATCATTGTCTTCAACGAGTCACTGGTTTCATCTTCACTTCACGTTACTTACTGTTACTCCTTGTGAAGTCATTGTATGTTTGCTCTATCATTTGTCTTCACTGAGTGACTGCGTGTTCTGTTTGACTTCACAATATCTTCCTACCTGATCCTTACTACCTAGGTGCTATTAGTCTTTGTGCTTTCACTTCATTGAATACTTGACTATGGTTTGCCTAGTGTAGTCTACCTTCCGCTGCATGGTAATAGGTTCAATTTTATCGTTTGTCTTCAAAACTCCCATGTTCTGAAGACTTTCATAAAAATCACCTATTCACCCCCCTCTAGTCAATATAACGCACTTTCAATTGGTATCAGAGTAAGGTGCTCCCTTGTTCTGTGTGATTCGGTTTAACCACCTGTAGTTTTAGCTATGTCGACTGCAGGGATAATTAAAGTCTCTGCTGCGTGCCCCGTCTTCGATGGAACTGAGTATCCCTACTGGAAGAATAAGATGCGCATGCATCTTGAAGCCATTGACGTCGACCTATGGTATGTCGTCGAGAACGGCGTTCCCAAGGCTGGAGAAGGTGTCACTGCTGCTGATGTCAAGAAATTCATTCAAGTGGACTCTACTGCCAAGAATATCATCTGTGGTCATCTGACCAAAGGACAGTATGGCCGTGTGAGTGCTTTGAAGACATCCAAGCTGGTCTGGGACTGGCTCTCCAAGGTCAATGAAGGCATCTCAACCCAGAGAGATCAGAGAATCAGTGTCCTTCGCAACCTCTTCAATCGCTTCAAGCGAAATGACAATGAGAATGTCCAGCACACATTTGACCGACTCACTGACATCACAAATGAGCTTCAAGCCCTCGGCGCCACTGAGATTACCAAACACGAAGTTGTCAAGACGCTGCGGAGATCACTTGATAGTTTGTTTGACATCCTGGCCCTGATGATTCAAGAACGTCCTGATTTCAAGACACTCGATCCGTCTGACATACTTGAGAGGCTCAACACACATGAGTTTCAGCTTTCGGAGAAAAAAGATATCTACAGTCCAAACTATGGGCGAACTCGTGCCTTGAAGGCAAAAGCTGTCTCCTCATCTGAAGAAGAATCTGACAGCAGTTTTGATGATCCTGAAGACATTGGAAGGGAACTTGCTATGCTTGTCAAGAAGTTCCAAAAATTCACCAAGAAGAAAGGCTTCAGAAAGTCTTCCCGATCAAGTTCAAGGAATGATGAAGCTCCTGCTCATGACTACAAGAGGAAAACATGTCACAAGTGCAAGAAACTTGGCCACTTCATCTCTGAGTATCCACAATGGGACAATGAGAACAAAAAGAAGAAGAAGAGCAAGGAATATGACTCTGACGACAAGAAAAATAAGAAAAAAATACTCAAAGTCTTCTTCCAAGTCTTCCTCAAAGTCTTCATCACACAAGAAGAGCTCATCTGGCAAGGCACGTGCGTTTGTTGGCAAGGAAATGGATTCAGAGGAGGAGTCTGCTTCTGAGGAGGCGGAGGTGGAGTCTGAGGAGGAATTCGACTCAGGCGTCGCAAGTCTGGCTACATCATACGTTGCCAAGTCCATCTTCAACACTGAAGACAATGACTTCATCACCGACACCAATGCAAATGACAAGGACTACTCCGCTTCTACCTACTGCTTCATGGCACGCGGTGCCAAGGTAAACACACGCACTACTCACTATCAAACATCTAGTGACGATGACTCTGATTGTGGTTCAAACCTAGCTACAAAACACTTGCTAAAATTGCAACTGAACAACAGAAAGCTATGGAACATATTCAAAAACTGTTAGACAGAAGCGATGATCTGTTAGGTGTTGAAATGACTCGATCTGAATCCTTAATTGAAGACATAAAAAATCTTCATGTTAAGTATTAGGAACTTGAAAGTTGTCATGAAACTCTCTCAACAACTCATGAAAAGCTTTCCTATGATTATCTTCAAAGGAAGCAGGATCTTGAGAAATTGAGAGCGGTTCATGAAGATCTTCAAACAGAAAACGAGTCACTTCGCGCCAAACAGACCAGTCCCGCTCAAGAAGGATTTGAACCACCATGTCTTAAATGCATTGAGCGTGATAATGCTACTTCTGTTGTTGAATATTCTACTGCTACTGCTGTTGCAATATCTTCAACTGTTGATGTGGTAGCTAACCCCTCTGCTGAGGATACCACCGCTATTGCTGATGAGAATGCTAGGTTGAAGACATTGCTTGAAATAGGGATGTACAAAAGTCTTCAAGGGCATCAAACACTATGTGATGTCCTCAAAAAGCAGATTCTGAACCGAAACCCTAGGAAAGAGGGTGTTGGGTTCGTAAGGAAAATGAATGCAGATGACTCTTACTGGAAACCTGAGCAGTACCCCAAAACCATGTGGGTTGCTGCAAAGGAACCTTCAGCAGATCCATCCAATCTAACTGGCTTCACTTGTGCTAACCCCATTATCATTGATGAATCCTTTGATGCAAACTATATACTGTTTAAGAATCAGAATGGTGAAGTGTTTGCCAGGTACATTGGTACTAACTGCAGGAATGGACCGCCTATGAAGAAGATCTGGGTTCCGAAAAGGTGTCTGGAAAATCTTCATGTGAATGTCTTCATGACACGTCACTTGAAGAAGACAAACCTCAGACCAAAGGCTTCATACGGTCCAAAGGCTTCATACAAACAGAGGACTCACCTGAGTCGCACTAACGCAAATGTTTTGCAGGGAATCCATACTCAGGCATATGAATATGAGAGCAGTTCATCAAACCGCCATGTTCATAAGACCAAGAACTATTCTGCTTATTCTTATGAGTACTATTGTCCGCCTGCAAGACTGTTTGCTAAGGCTTCAAAGCCAAAATTCTCAGATGCTGCACTTAGACTTATTGCTTCTAAGCCACCCTTGAAGATGTGGGTGGTTAAAAGGCTTAACTCTCTTTTGCAGGGAAAGGTATCCAGTAGAAAACTAAAATCGTCTCACGCTATTGCTGGGGACCTTAAACATCTTGTAGGGCGCAAGATCAAATGCCCAAATGGTCTTACTATGTACTTCGTACCTGAATCGCTTGCTACTCTCCCTATTAGTCCTAACCTGGATCTAAGCTTTCATAACCCACTGGTTCGTCAAATGTTTTTGCTTCACAATGCTCTTGGTGAAGCCTATCCCCCTAACTGCACTGTAGGGTACGACACTGCGTCTTCATAATGGATTATTGACAGTGGGTGTACAAATCACATGACTGGCAAAAGAAGTCTTCTTATGGACTCAACCTTACGTCCATCCAACAAGAGCCACATCACATTTGCTGACACTAGTAAAAGTAAGGTATTGGGTCTAGGTAGAGTTGCAATCTCAAGGGATCAACACATGGATAAAGTCATGCTTGTTGAATCCCTTGGCTTCAACTTAATGTCTGTCTCAATGCTTTGCGATTTGAACATGATCGTAATGTTTGGAAAATATCGTTGCCTTGTACTAATGGAATCTGACAAGTCTCTAGTGTTTGAAGGGTATCGAAAAGATGATTTGTACGTGGTAGATTTCTCAGCAGGGCCACAGCTTGTAGTATGTCTTCTAGCAAAGGCTTTAGAATGCTGGCTCTGGCATCGGAGGCTTGGACATGTTGGCATGAGGAACCTCCACACCCTTGCGAAGAAGAAGCATGTCATAGGCATTGAGGGCGTCAAGTTCAAGAAAGACCACTTATGCAGTGCCTGTGAAGCAGGGAAGATGACGAGGGCCAATCATCCCTCGAAGACAATCATGACCACTACTCGACCCTTCGAACTGCTTCACATGGATCTTTTTGGTCCCACTCATTACTCAACTCTAACTACTACTGCTTGCCTCTATGGCTTCGTTATTGTTGATGATTATTCTAGATATACTTGGGTGCACATAATCCTTTACAAGACTGAAGTGCAGGATGTCTTCAGACGCTTCGCCAATCAAGCTATGAACAATTTTGGCGCCAAGATAAAGCACATCAGAAGTGACAATGGCACTGAATTCAAGAACACTGGCCTTGATACATATCTTGATACCTTGGGCATCACACATGAATTCTCAGCCCCGTACACGCCACAGCAGAATGGCGTCGTCGAACGCAAGAACAGAACACTAATTGAGATGGCCAGAACGATGCTAGATGAATACAAGACCCCAAGAAAATTTTGGCCCGAAGCCATTGATACTGCATGCCATACAATCAATCGTGTTTATCTTCACAAGCTACTGAACAAGACATCTTATGAGCTCCTTACTGGCAAGAAGCCAAATGTTAGTTACTTCAGAGTATTTGGCGCAAGGTGCTGGATCAAGGACCCACATCACACCTCAAAATTTGCACCAAAAGCACATGAGGGTTTTATGCTTGGATATGGAAAGGATTTGCACTCCTACAGAGTCTTCAATCTCTTTCATTACAAAGTGGTTGAAACAGTGGATGTGCGGTTCGATGAGACCAACGGTTCACAAAGAGAGCAGCTGCCAAATGTGCTAGATGAAGTTCCATCCAGTGAATCAATCAAGCTAATGGGAACTGGAGAAATTATACCTTCTGAAGCTCATCCTGAAGAAGAACTTATCATTTCAGCACCTGATCAACATGAAGACAATGCTCAGCCTGAAGATATTCCTTCCAACAACGACAATGAACAGCAAGATCAAAGTCTTCGCCCTGTACATCCTCGCGTTGCCAATGAAGTGCAGATTAAAAGAATAATTGATAGCATCAATGCACCTGGTCCACTCACTCGTTCAAGGGCAACTCAGCTAGCAAATTTCTGTGGGCACTTCGCATTCGTCTCAATAGTAGAACCCAAGAAAGTTGAAGAAGCCTTCATGGAACCTGAATGGATTCAAGCTATGCAAGAAGAGCTTCAACAGTTTGAGCTGAATAATGTATGGGAACTGGTTAAGCGTCCTGATCCACGGAAGCACAATATAATAGGCACCAAATGGATATACCGCAACAAGCAAGATGAGCATGGTCAAGTTGTCAGAAACAAAGCTCGTCTCGTTGCTCAAGGATATACTCAAGTGGAAGGCATTGACTTCGATGAAACATTTGCTCCTGTGGCTAGACTTGAAGCCATACGCATACTGCTGGCCTATGCAAATCATCATAACATACTTCTATATCAAATGGATGTGAAGAGTGCCTTTCTCAATGGCAAGATTGAAGAAGAAGTGTATGTTGCACAACCACCTGGCTTTGAAAATCCAAAACATCCTGACATGGTATACAAGTTCAACAAGGCACTGTATGGCCTCAAACAAGCCCCTCGGGCCTGGTATGACACACTCAAATACTTCCTGAAGAGCAAATGCTTCATACTTGGTTCCCTAGATCCCACTCTTTTCACGAAGACATATGATGTTGAACTGTTTGTGTGCCAAATATATGTGGATGACATTATCTTCGGCTGCACCAATCAGAAGTACAGTGAAGAATTTGGATATATGATGCAAGAGCAATATTAGATGTCCATGATGGGGGAGCTGAAGTTCTTCCTTGGTCTTCAAATACGACAACAACGCAATGGCATCTTCATATCTCAAGAGAAGTATATCAAAGATTGCCTGAAGAAGTTCGGTATGCAAGACTGCAAAGGCTTCACAACACCAATGCCAGCCAAACATCATCTGGGTCCTGACGACTATGGTAAAGAGTTCGATCAAAAGGTATACCGCTCCATGATTGGTTCTTTAGTTTATCTATGTGCATCTAGGCCAGATATTATGCTTAGTGTTTGCATGTGTGCTCGATTTCAAGCGGCACCAAAGGAGTCGCATCACTTAGCTATGAAGCGAATTCTTCGATATTTGGCTCACACCCCAACTCTAGGATTATGGTATCCAAAGGGCTTAGAGTTTGATCTGGTTGGATTCTCGGATGCTGATTATGCTGGTGACAAAATTGATCGCAAGTCTACATCAGGCACATGTCACTTTCTGGGACGATCACTTGTATGTTGGTCTTCAAAGAAGCAGAACTGTGTATGTCTCTCCACTGCTGAATCTGAATACATTGCTGCTGGATCTTGCTGCGCTCAGCTTCTGTGGATGAAGCAAACACTCAAGGACTATGGCATTCATCTGAAGCAAGTGCCACTTTACTGTGACAACGAAAGCGCCATCAAGATTGCTAACAACCCAGTTCAACACTCGAAGACAAAGCACATTGAAATTCATCATCACTTTCTCAGAGATCATGTTGTGAAGGAAGACATTGATATCATACACGTCAACACTGAAGAGCAATTGGCAGATATCTTCACCAAGCCCTTGGATGAGAAGAGGTTTTGCAAGTTACGGTGTGAGCTAAATATCCTGGAATCCTCAAATGTCCTGTGATCAGGCACACATCCTAACCCTTATGCATATTGATGACTTAGATGTGCAACACACGAAGTGAAGTATATCTTCAATCAATGAAGACATACATTCTAAGCGTGAATACATTAATGTGGAATTTGACTTCGGAGCGCCACGATAATTGTGCGCCATGTCTGGGTCTAATACTTCCTATACGGTGGGTAACGCCACCACCAAACGTTCTATTTTGAAGTGTTTCACTCATGGCGTTACCTTGCAATGTCTTCACATTTGGTTTGGCTTCGATCTCAACATATTTTCATGATTATCTTCACTATGTTGATTATATATATATATATATATATATATATATATATATATATATATATATATGCTAGTGTATTGTCCTCTACAACATTCACTTATAGCTATGTCTTCGTGTTGAATCTTTTGAACTAAGTGAATGTGATCGGACCCTAACCTCTCTATGCTTTCTATCTCAAACTCTATCTCTCCAAGTCATATGCATTCTATTGAAACTGTTGAATGTCTTCTCTGCGTCCTTGTCAGTAGAAGATACAGAGACAACCATTAAGTCCGTTTTCAATGCTCATTCCTCCACATGAATTCCGGAGAAGTAGGAACGACCACCCGACAATCCAGGCGTGCGTGGGACGTGGAACAAACCCCAAAATTCCGCATAATGGCCACGTGTTCCTCAAATGCGAATCGCCAGGGGCACCTGTGTAATAGCACAGTGCCGCCCCTGTGCCTATAAATACACACTCACAGCGGTCATTATCTCTTCTTCCACCCTCGCACGAACCCTAGCGCCACCGCTAGCTCTCGACGACGCGGCGACGAAGCGCTTCGCTGCCGCAACCTCTCCGATGCCGTCTTCACGCCGACCGCGGACATCGTCCTCTCCGCCGTTGCCGTAGGTGTCCTCCGTCGCCAAGTTAGGGCACGGAAGATCGAACTGCTCGGCCTCATATCCCACTTCATCTAGCAGTTCTCAGTGTGGTAAATAAAACTCCCTTTTTTACAACACCGTTGATCCTATTGATCTGTCACTTTCTACCACAAGCAGTTTCTGTTCACACAAGCTAGATCTCTCTCATACTGCATCTCATAAACATGCCTAGTATATTCACTTGTGCTTCACAAAGTAGTTAGATTCCTCACTTGTACTGATCTGTGGATTCGTACAAATCTGGAACCAACTTCTTATCTATGAGTGAATGTCTTCGCACGATGAGGTCAATGTCTTCTAAACTGATTTATCTTCAAAATCTTTTGAGAATGCATATGACCTCTTCCTCTTCCCTCACACCTTAATGTTGTCACAGGTACATGTCCGTGGGAGAATCCTTTGGTTCTCATAGTCTGCATTCATTTGCAGAATTCTTACAGCATCACATAAATTCTCCCGAAGCCAGTTCCTGTTGGTCCAGCAAACGAAAACCTTTGAAGCCTTTGAACGTCTTGAAGCCTTTCAAGTTAAAGTTTATGGCTTCAGAGAAAGCAGCAAGGAAGGGTGGCAGAAAGCGTCGTGGTGAGACCTCCAGAGATCTGCCAGATGAACTCTCAGAAATGTACAAGACAGATCCTGAAGAGGATACAGTCAGCGCAAGACCCGAATCCAATGGATTCGAAGATATTGGGCAGAACAATGGTTCAAATACAGATTTGTGACCCAGAAGTATGCTGAGAAAAACGCCATCAAGAGATCATGGGGAGACATCCTATTCAAGAATCTTCTACCCTGGTCCAGAGATGAAGTCATTGCTCAAGGCTTCTATCCATGCATGGTCCGTGGACCACAACCTGCTGATGCACACTCGTCGTCACTGCTATGGTGTCGTGACGACAAACTGTTCAAGCGCAACTTCCAGTTTGCTCAGAACTCAGCGAAGCAGAACAAGAAGACTTTTGGGTTAGACTTCAACCCTGGTCCCTCATCTCCAAGGGCAGATGGCACACGACATGCAGAACCCAATGTCATCGGTCCTTTCGCCAACCTTGAAGGCCTCATCACCTACATCTTGGTTCAAGGGACTGCAGTGGATGAGCCTGCAGCTGACACTGAGTCTGATGACGCGCCTGCAGTGCCGAAGCCAAAGCAGTTGAAGAAGCCAAAAGCTTCAAAGCCGGCCCCTTCACCAAAAATCTCAAGGGCGAAGCCATTGGCAACTGCACCTCCTGAAGACAGTGTGCAGTCTGAAGACTTATCACGCGTCTCAAGGCCCCAGAAGGCCAAGATGCCTCTGTCTCACACTGGCAAAGAGCTAACAACTGCTGCCATTCTGCGCAACGACGACATTGATCTGTCAAGTGATGAAGATCTTGCAGATGACGCTCTTGAGCAACTCATCAAGAGCAAAGAAGAAGCAGAAATCTTCAATGATCTGCCTCTCTTTGATGTCACCATCATCCACAACTTCATTGACGAGTGGTTTGACATGCCAAACATCAGCTTTGAAGATCTGCAACTACCCATTGGCCTCAGTGTCGCCTTCCAAGGCGCCATTGCTTCAGAACTTGCTATTGCCCAGCGCATTGTTGAGCTGAAGCAGAAGATTGACTATGAAAAGGCTCAGTTCAAGAAGCATATGGCCAAGCTCAGTGTGCAAGAAGTGAAGAACTTCAAGACAATGATGCACGAGCTCAAGGAAGCCTTTGTGAAGAAGCGTGCAGAAGCTCTGGGTTCGCGTGAGCGCATGAAGACTCTGGCTGACAGATGTGTGCAAGCCTATAATGAGGCTGAGAAGCGCAAGGCACTTGGGCGTCCTGGCATCGACCCCAGGATGGCCGCAAAGAAGAAGAAGAAGAAGCCTGCTACGGCTGAATCTGATGCACCAAGGCAAGAAGCAGTTCCGATTGTCTTCCCAACAAGAATGACTGGCTCGAAGCCAAAGAGCCGGTCAACAGCTTCAGAGCTCAAGAAGACAAGAACTGCTGAGGCTGAAGCCAGGAAGAGGAAACACTCTAAAGACTCTCCTACTGCCCCCACCAAGAAAAAGAGAAAGACCAAGAAAGCTCGGGCTGCTCCCACAGAGCCCTTGATAGTTGAACCCATTTCTATGGTTCATCCTGACGCAGAACGTCAACTGACAGTTCATGAACCTGCTTCCACAGAGGCTCCTGAAGTTGAAGACATTCCAGCAGCTGATCCCATTGCTGCTGAAGACATTGATCATCATGACAATGTAGAAGATGATGCAGTCCTTCCTCAGTTAGAAAACAACAAACTCATCAGCATTGGTCGTCCACTAACGCCAATTGCACAGGATGCTTCATGGGCGGATCGCCCACAAGAGGAAGAAGACTATGAGTCCCAGCCCACTCCAACTCCACCGGCGTCGTCTGCGTTCCGCAGGCTTCGCAAAGGTCCAAGGCCTCAAGTCTCTGCTGAAGACATTCCGGCTACATCAGCCGTAGAAGAAGAAGTACCACAAGATCCCACTCCCCTGCTCCACCAAGAAGCAGTTCTCCAGGAGAACGTGCCTGTGACCGATCCTCCAGCTAGTCAAGTGGAGGATGAAAATCTTGAGGCTGCCACAACCAACAACGAAGCTAATGTGGAGCCCTCCCCAGCAAAAGCTTCAGAAGACAGTGAAGCCACTGATCCCGCCACTTCTGTTCCTGAGTCTGCTGCCGGTCCCCAATTCAACTATCATGTTGAGCACAGGCCTCAGGTCCAAAAGCCAATCCCAAGACTGCCAAGGTTTCCAGGTCCTGCATCAGCACCTGGCTCCTTCAACATCAATTGCTTCAGGGCAGACAACACGTTCTTCAATAGCTCCAGGAACCCCTACTCAAGGGAAAGGATATCATCTGATCGGTTCTGGAGCTATCCTCAGTGAAGCTATTACTCTTGCATTCTTTACAACCAAGGTCGCATCTTCCCACACAAGCACCTTGATGTTGAAGCTATAGCTGGTCTGCCCTGTCTAGAAGAAGTGTTGGATTGCTTCAAGCAAGTGGGTCTGCTGCAGTTTGTTACTGATGAAGAGCATTGGAATGAAGAGCTGCTGCTACAATTCTATGCCACACTTCACATCAAAGGGTACAGTAGAGATCCGAAGACTTGGGTCCTGGAGTGGATGACTGGCAATGTTCATCACGAAGCCAATGCATTTGACATCATTGAGCTCACTGGCTTGCCCACTCCTGGCGATCTCTTCGAGCAAGGATGTCAGCTGCATGCTGAAGCTATTGAGAGCATCTTTCAGCGGCCAGAACCTGATATGAGTCAAATGCTCAGCATGATGAAGCCATTGCCCCAAGATGCTGCGTATCCCACAGAGTTCTTTGTTGAAGACCTTGAGTACCTGCCCAGAACCATCTATCACATCATCAAGCGAACTCTCTGGCCTATCAAAGGGCACTCTCCAAATGCCAAGCTTCAGGGTGCAATGAAGACTTTGGTCTTCTATATACTTCATGGCAAATGCTTCAATGCACAGGACTTCTTCATACGCCAACTTGCTGCATCAGGCATTGATCTGTTTGGTTTGAAGTTCTATGCCCCTTGGGTCATGCGGCTGATCAAGCTACACTCCGCCATCTCTTATCAGCCCTCAGCCCGCAACCATCGGATCTTCTTGCCTGATGTGGACATGTCTACTGAAGCCATATATTCTGAGCCTGCCAAGCAACCTCTAAGTCTTCAGAATGCAGAACATCAGAGTTTTACACAGAACGTTGAAGGCGTTGAAGCAGTTTCTCGGGTGTATTCTTTGGCTGGAACTACACGTGCACCACACCCTGCTTCCACTGAAGCCACTGACAGTGCCACTGCTCCAAGACCCAAGAAGCGCACTCGTGTTCTCAACGACCGAGAGCTTCTTGTGGCTCTACATCAAAAACAGGATAGGTATCATGACTGGCTGAAGCGTCAGATGAAAAGCCTCTGGGTGGATGTTAATCGCACTCGAAATCTTGCCACCAAGAATGCTTTCGTTGCCCATGAAACCTGTTGCCGCACATGGAAAGGGCTCACGATGATGTGTTCTGAAGCTGATCTTCAAGAGGATGGCTTCTCTGAGAGATTCAAGTTTGACTCCACACCTCCTCGAAGGGCTGTGCTACTAGGAACTCCATCCCTTGAAGACTCTGAGTTCTCTTCCTCTGCTGCCACAGTCACTGCCAGAATTATTGAGGAAGAAGACGATGCTACTTCACCGCCACCTCCTTCAGCACCTCCAAGCTCTTCTGCACCGCCAAACAACACCAACAACCCTGCTACTTCACCTACTCCTCATGGGAACGAGTAGAGGCTCTATGTCTTCAAACCTTTTTGGTCATTACTGACAAAAGGGGGAGAAGCATATGAGATTGATAGTCTTCAAGCGGGTCCATATGGGCGGGTGCTTTATATTTTGCTTCGTGCTTACAACTCTCGTTTTTGCTACATTTGGTTCTTATGAGTTGTAACACTTAAACCAGATGGTCGTCTGCTACTTATTTGCCACCTTGTTTTGCGAAGATAAATTCCGCATGTGCGATGATAAATTCCACACTTAGCTCATTCTGCAGACGTCCATTTTCCATTATGCATGTCATTATCTTCATATACTTTCACATGCATAGTGGATTGTCATCATAAGTTGAAGTGGATCTCCACAAGTACCACCTGCCATGTGCATTTGCATTCCAAAAGCAAATTAACTTATATGCACATCTTCAGGGGGAGCCCTTGCAACTTATGAAGACAATTCCTTATCCTTTACAATTTCACAGATTATATTCCCCATTGAAAACTTCAACTAGTTTGTCATCAATCACCAAAAAGGGGGAGATTGTAAATGCATCTAGTGCCACCCCTAGTTGGTTTTGGAGTATTGACGACAAACCTAGTTGAGGGACTAATGTGTTTGTGAGAATTGCAGGATAACACAGGTAGAAGTCCCTCATGATTCGGTTTTACTACCAGAGATGACCCCTAAAAATGTATGAAGACATTGAAGTCAAAGGTGGTATATGAAGATATTCACATTGAATACTATGACAAGAGAAGACACGATATGAAGCCTATGGAGCTCGAAGACTTAGATCTTTCGTAGTTCTTTTTCTTTTGTGTTGAGTCATAGGAACCACCGTACTGTTAAGTGGGGTCCAAGAGAACCAGTCAGAATGACTGAAGTGATGCCTAAACCAAAAACCTATGTCTTCGAGTGAAGACTATGAGAGCGAATCTTGTCCAGAGTCGGACAAGTCAGCTTTGCTTGTAGCCCAAGTAAAGTTGTCGTGTGAGTTTGAAATCTGACCGTTGGAACACGTGTCAGTTCCTTAGTGACCCAGGGTCATTTCGGACAAATCAGGTCAGGTTGCCAAGTGGCTATAAATAGCCCACCCCCTACAACCATAAACGGTTGGCTGCTCAGATTGAAAGTACGGCTTTTGTCGTTTGAGAGCAACCCACCTCGAAGCCTTTGAGAGAGAATTCCTTGCGAGGATAAAGCCCCAACCACCAGAGCCAGAGAGAATTGGGCATCACTTAAGTCTTCTTGTCTGTGTGATCTGAAGACTTATTACACTTGAGGACTGTGCATCCTCCAGCCGGTTAGGCGTCGCGTTCTGAGCTTCCAAGAGACATTGTGGATTGCCAGTGAACGAAGTCTGTGAAGGTTTGGGAGTCTACCTTGAAGACTTACCAGAGTGATTGGGCGAGGTCTATGTGACCTTATCTCAAGGAGAATACGGTGAGGACTGGGTGTCCTGAGCTGCGTGTTTAGGACTGGGTGTCCGGGACTGTGTGTCCTAAAGTTTAAATACCTAGCCGCTCCAACCAGACGTACAATTGTCACAGCAACTGGGACTGGTTCAACAAATCATTGTCTTCAACGAGTCACTGGTTTCATCTTCACTTCACATTACTTATTGTTACTCCTTGTGAAGTCATTGTATGTTTGCTCTATCATTTGTCTTCACTGAGTGACTGCGTGTTCTGTTTGACTTCACAATATCTTCCTACCTGATCCTTACTACCTAGGTGCTATTAGTCTTTGTGCTTTCACTTCATTGAATACTTGACTATGGTTTACCTAGTGTAGTCTACCTTCCGCTGCATGGTAATAGGTTCAGTTTTATCGTTTGTCTTCAAAACTCCCATGTTTTGAAGACTTTCATAAAAATCGCCTATTCACCCCCCTCTAGTCGATATAACGCACTTTCAGAAACCCAAAGTTGAACCCAAGCCCGAGACTAAGTGCTTCTGTAATAAGGGGAACAGTCACTGAAGCAGAACCACCCTAGATACTTGGTAGATGAGAAGGCTGGCAAGGTCGACAGAAGTATATTGGATATGCATTATAATGTGTACTTTACTAGTACTCCTAGTAGCACTAGGGTATTAGATACCGGTTCGGTTGCTAAGTGTTAGTAACTCGAAACAAAAGGCTACGGAATAAACGAAGACTAGCTAAAAGGTGAGAGATCGTCGTGACAAGAGGATAAAATATCTATGATATGATCATAGAGATGAATATCTGAATTACGAGTTTGGCACAGAATTAAGACATTGTGGAAATTGTTTCGCAACTAATACAACCTGGAACACCATAGTGTGATGGTGTGTCCGAACATCATAACTGCACCCTATTGGATATGATGCATACCATGATGTCTCTTATCGAATTACCACGATAGTTTGTGGGTTAGGCATTAGAGACAACCACATTCACTTTAAATAAGGCACCACGTAATTCCGATGAGATGACACTATATGAACTATGGTTTAGAGAAACCTAAGCTGTCATTTCTTAAAAGTTTGGGGCTGTGACGCTTATGTGAAAAAGTTTTAGGCTGATAAGCTCGAACCCAAAGCGGGTAAATGCATCTTCATAGGACACCCAAAAACAATTTGGTATACCTCCTGTCTCAGATTCGAAAGCAATAAGGGATTGTTTCTAGAATCGGGTCCTTTCTCGAGGAAAAGTTTCTCTCAAAAGAATTGAGTGGGAGGATGGTGGAGACTTGATGAGGTTATTGAACCGTCTCTTCAACTAGTGTGTGGCAGGGCATAGGGAGTTGTTCCTGTGCCACCTACACCAATTGAAGTGGAAGCTTATGATAGTGATCATGAAACTTCAGATCAAGTCACTACCAAACCTCGTAGGACGACAAGGATGCGTACTACTTCAGAGTGGTACGTAATCCTGTCTTGGAAGTCATGTTGCTAGACAACAATGAACCTACAAGCTATGGAGAAGCGATGGTGGGCCTGGATTCCAAAATGGCTCGAGGCCATATAATCCGAGAGAGGATCCATATATGAAAACAAAGTGTAGACTTTGGAATAACTACTTGATGGTCGTAAGGCTGTTAGGTACATATGGATTTTAAAAGGAAGACGGACGATGATGGTAAGTATCACCATTAAGAAATCTCGACTTGTCGTTAAGATGTTTTCCGACAAGTTCAAGGAGTTGACTACGATGAGACTTTCTCACTCATAGCGATGCTAAGAGTCTGTTGGAATTATATTAGCGATTACTGCATTATTTATGAAATCTTGCAGACAGGATGCCAAAACATTGTTTCCTCGATGATTTTCTTGAGGAAAGGTTGTATGTGATACAACCGGAAGGTTTTGTCAATCCTGAAAGATGCTAACAAGTATGCAAAGCTCCAGCAATCCTTCTAAGGACTGGAGTAAGCATCTCGGAGTTGGAATGTATGCTTTGATGAGATGATCAAAGATTTTGGGTTTATACATAGTTTATGAGAAACTTGTATTTCCAAAGAAGTGAGTGGGAGCACTATAAAATTTCTGATGAGTATATGTTGTTAACATATTGTTGATCGGAAATGATGTAGAATTTCTGGAAAGCATATAGGGTTATTTGAAAAGTGTTTTTCAGTGGAAAACCTGGATTAAGCCACATGAACATTGAGCATCAAGATCTATAAGGATAGGTCAAAACACTTAATGGTACTTTCAAATGAGCACATACCTTGACATGATCTTGAAGGTGTTCAAGATGGATCAGTCAAAGAAGGAGTTCTTGCCTAAGTTGTAAGGTATGAAGTTAAGACTTAAAGCTCGACCACAGCAGAATAGAGAAAAAGGACGAAGGTCGTCCCCTATGCTTAGACACAGGCTCCATAGTATGCTATGCTGAGTACCGCACCTGATGTGTGCCTTGCCACATATCTAGCAAGAGGGTACAAAGGTAATCTAGGAGTAGATCACCAGATAGCGGTCTAAATTATCCTTAGAGGAATAAGGATATGTTTCTCGGTTATGGAGGTGATAAAGAGTTCGACGTAAAGAGTTACGTCGATGCAAGCTTAACACCTATCCGGATAGCTCTGAGTAGAGATACCGGATACGTATAATGGAGCAACAATTTAGAAAAGCTCCAAGTAGAACAGTTATTTGAATTGGCTCCAAATGTAGCATAGTAGTTGCATCTACAAGATGACATAGAAATTTGCGAAGTACATACGGATCTGAATGCTGCAGACCCGTTGACTGAAACCTCTCTCACAAGCATAACATGATCAAACCCAGAACTCTTGGGTGTTAGTCACATGGGGATGTGACCTTGAATGTTAATCACATATCGATGTGAACTGGATTATTGACTCTAGTGCAAGTGGGAGACTGTTGGAAATATGCCCTAGAGGCAATAATAAATTGGTTATTATTATATTTCCTTGTTCATGATAATCGTTTATTATCCATGCTATAATTGTATTGATAGGAAACTCAGATACATGTGTGGATACATAGACACCACAATGTCCCTAGTAAACCTCTAGTTGGCTAGCTTGTTGATCAATAGATGGTTACGGTTTCCTGACCATGGACATTGGATGTCGTTGATAACGGGATCACATCATTAGGAGAATGATGTGATGGACAAGACCCAATCCTAAGCCTAGCACAAGATCGTATAGTTCGTATGCTAAAGCTTTTCTAATGTCAAGTATCATTTCCTTAGACCATGAGATTGTGCAACTCCCGGATACCGTAGGAGTGCTTTGGGTGTGCCAAACGTCACAACGTAACTGGGTGGCTATAAAGGTACACTACAGGTATCTCCGAAAGTGTCTGTTGGGTTGGCACGAATCGAGACTGGGATTTGTCACTCCGTGTAAACGGAGAGGTGTCTCTGGGCCCACTCGGTAGGACATCATCATAATGTGCACAATGTGATCAAGGAGTTGATCACGGGATGATGTGTTACGGAACGAGTAAAGAGACTTGCCGGTAACGAGATTGAACAAGGTATCGAGATACCGATGATCGAATCTCGGGCAAGTATCGTATCGCTAGACAAAGGGAATTGTATACGGGATTGATTAAGTCCTTGACATCGTGGTTCATCCGATGAGATCATCGTGGAACATGTGGGAGCCAACATGGGTATCCAGATCCCGCTGTTGGTTATTGACCAGAGAGTTATCTCGGTCATGTCTGCATGGTTCCCGAACCCGTAGGGTCTACACACTTAAGGTTCGATGACGCTAGGGTTATAGGGAATAGATATACGTGGTTACCGAATGTTGTTCGGAGTCCCAGATGAGATCTCTGACGTCACGAGGAGTTTCGGAATGGTCCGGAGGTAAAGATTTATATATGGGAAGTCCTGTTTTGGTCACCGGAAAAGTTTCGGGGTTTATCGGTAACGTACCGGGACCACCGGGAGGGTCCCGGGGGTCCACCAAGTGGGGCCACAAGCCCCGGAGGGCTGCATGGGCCAAGTGTGGGAGGGGACCAGCCCCAGGTGGGCTGGTGCGCCCCCCCCCCCACAAGGGCCCAAGGCGCCTAAGGGGAGGAAGGGGGCAAACCCTAAGGGCAGATGGGCCTTAGGGCCCATGCCTGGTGCGCCTCCCTCTCCCCTCCACCTGGCCGCCACCCAGATGGGATCTGGGGGCTGCCGCCACCCCTAGGGAGGGAACCCTAGGTGGGGGCGCAGCCCCTCCCCTCCCCCTATATATATTTGAGGTTTGGGCTGCCCAAGACACACGAGTTCCTCTCCTTCTTGGCGCAGCCCTACCCCTCTCCCTCCTCATCTCTTGCGGTGCTTGGCGAAGCCCTGCTGGAGTACCACGCTCCTCCACCACCACCACGCCGTTGTGCTGCTACTGGATGGAGTCTTCCTCAACCTCTCCCTCTCTCCTTGCTGGATCAAGGCATGGGAGACATCACCGGGCTGTACGTGTGTTGAACGCGGAGGTGCCGTCCGTTCGGCACTAGGATCTCCGGTGATTTGGATCATGACGAGTACGACACCTTCAACCCCGTTCTCTTGAACGCTTCCGCTTAGCGATCTACAAGGGTATGTAGATGCACTCTCCTTCCCCTTGTTGCTGGTTTCTCCATAGATAGATCTTGGTGACACGTAGGAAATTTTTGAATTTCTGCTACGTTCCCCAACAAGGGTTTGGATACACCGGCGAAGTTTGCACCAACTCTCAAGGTGAGAAAGGGCAATGCACGGTACCGAAGAGGCTAGCAATGATGGAAGGGCGAGAGTGCGTATAATCCATGGACTCAACATTAGTCATAAAGAACTCACATACTTATTGCAAAAATTGAAAAGTCATCAAAAACCAAGCATTACGTGCATGCTACTAGGGGGATAGATTGGTAGGAAAGACCATCGCTCGTCCCCAACCGCCACTCATAAGGAAGACAATCAAAGAACACCTCATGTTTCAAATTTGTTACACAACGGTTACCATACGTGCATGCTACGGGACTTGCAATCTTTAACACAAGTATTTCTCAATTTCACAACTACTCAACTAGAACACTCTAATATCACCATATTTATATGTCAAAGCAATTATCAAGTATCAAACTTTTCATAGTATTCAATGCACTTTCTATGATAGTTTTTATTATACCCATCTTGGATGCCTATCATATTAGGACTAATTTCATAACCAAAGCAAATTACCATGCTGTTCTAAAGGACTCTCAAAATAATATAAGTGAAGCATGAGAGATCCATAATTTCTATAAAATAAAACCACCATCGTGCTCTAAAAGATATAAGTGAAGCACTAGAGCAAAATTATCTAGCTCAAAAGATATAAGTGAAGCACATAGAGTATTCTAATAAATTCCAATTCATGTGTGTCTCTCCAAAAAGGTGTGTATAGCAAGGATGATTGTGGTAAAATAAAAAGCAAATACTCAAATCATATAAGACGCTCCAAGCAAAACACATATCATGTGGTGAATAAAAATATAGCCTCAAGTAAAGTTATCGATGGAAGAAGACGAAAGAGGGGATGCCTTCCGGGGCATCCCCAAGCTTAGGCTTTTGGTTATACTTGAATTTTACCTTGGGGTGCCTTGGGAATCCCCAAGCTTAGGCTCTTGCCACTCCTTATTCCATAATCCATCAAATCTTTACCCAAAACTTGAAAACTTCACAACACAAAACTTAACAGAAAATCTCATGAGCTCTGTTAGTATAAGAAAACAAACCACCACTTAAGTACTGTAATGAACTCATTCTTTATTTATATTGGTGTTAAACCTACTGTATTCCAACTTCTCTATGGTTCATACCCTCCGATACTAGCCATAGATGCATCAAAATAAACAAACAACACACGAAAAACAGAATCTGTCAAAAACAGAATAGTCTGTAGTAATCTGTAGGTTTCGAATACTTCTGTAACCCCAAAAATTCTGAAATAAATTGGTGGACGTGAGGAATTTGTCTATTAATCATCTTGAAAAATAATCAACCTAATCTCACTCTCCAGTAAAAAATGGCAGCAAATCTCGTGAGAGCTAAAGTTTCTGTTTTTTACAAAAAGATCGCTAAAACTTCCCCCAAATCTTCCCAAAGGTTCTACTTGGCACAAACACTAATTAAAAGCATAAAACCACATCTAACCAGAGGCTAGATGAATTATTTATTACTAAACAGAACCAAAAAGCAAGAAACAAAAATAAAATTGGGTTGCCACCTAACAAGCGCTATCGTTTAACGCCCCTAGCTAGGCATAAAAGTAAGAATAGATCTAGGTATTATCATCTTTGGTATGCAATTCTTCAATGGAACACTTTTAACCCTTGGGAGTTTCCTCCTTTTTATTTATGATCAAACTCCTAGGCAAGAAATCAAGAAATTCATTTGTAGCAAAAGGTTCCATAATGATATTGAGGAAGTTGGGGTGAATAATTATTGATTTGAGATCCGCATTTTCCTTACTAGAAGATTCACCCTTATTTTTAGGAACATACATTAATTTAGCAATCTTGGTAGTTGGAGGATTTGGAGTATTTTTAACGGATGAAAAGGCAGACCCTAAATTAGTAATAATATCCTCAAGTTTACCAATTCTTGTGGAATCTGGATCTATTCTTTCGTTAATTATATGTTGTTTTTCTTTAAAAAAATCAGAGTAACCCCTACCTTAGATCCATATTGAGTGATTTGGTTGTGGATCTTTTTATCCAAATTTTCAATCAACTCCACAGAGGCAACTTTATTTTCAATAATTTCAAGCCTTTGCATGACATGTTCCAAAGTTAAAACAGTTCCATTGACCAAAAAAGGCGGGGGGCCAAACAGATCTATCATAGCATTATAAGAATCAAAAGTATGGATACCCAAGAATTTTCCTTCGGTAATGGTATCAAGAATATATCTATTCCAAGGAGTGGTGCCTACATAAAAATTGCGAAGAAGAACGGAAGTTGATTGCTTCCTAGTAGATCTATTCTGAGCCTTGCAAATTCTATGCCAAGCATCTTTTAGATTCCCCCTCCCTTTGTTTAAAATTAAGAACTTCATGATCGGGAGTACTAACAATGATAGAAGGACTAGCCATGACAACACACGGTGACACAAGAAGCAAGCGAAAAAGAGACGAACGGAAAAGAGGGCGAATAAAACGGCAAAGGTGAAGTGAGGGAGAGGAAAACGAGAGGCAAATGGCAAATAATGTAATGCGAGGGATAAGAGTTTGTGATGGGTACTTGGTATGTCTTGACTTGTGAGTAGATCTCCCCGGCAACAGCGCCAGAAATGGCTTGTTGACGGGAGATCAAATCTTGACTTGACTTGGTGCAACCTCCCCGACAACGACGCCAGAAATCCTTCTTGCTACCTCTTGAGCACTGCGTTGGTTTTCCCTTGAAGAGGAAAGGGTGATGCAGCAAAGTAGCATAATTATTTCCCTCAGTTTTTGAGAACCAAGGTACCAATCCAGTAGGAGACTACACACAAGTCCCTACACAAACAAATAAGAACCTCGCAACCAACACGATAAAGGGGTTGCCAATCCCTTCACGGTCACTTACGAGAGTGAGATATGGTAGAGATAATAATAATAAGATAAATATTTTTGATATTTTTATGATACAGATAAGAAAATAAAGATTGCAAAGTAAAATAGATTGGAAACTTATATGATAAAAGATAGACCCGGGGGCCATAGGTTTCACTAGTGGCTCCTCTCAAGATAGCATAAGTATTACAGAGGCATCACGTACGCGACAAGTAGACCGAAACGATTATGCATCTACTACTATTACTCCACACATCGACCGTTGTCCATCATGCATCTAGAGTATTAAGTTCATAAGAACAGAGTAACGCATTAGGCAAGATGACATGATGTAGAGGGATAAACTCAAGAAATATGATATAAACCCTATCTTTTTATCCTCGATGGCCACAATACAATACATGCCTTGCTGCCCCTGTTGTCATTGGGAAAGGACACCACAAGATTGAACCCAAAGCTAAGCACTTCTCTCATTGCAAGAAAGATCAATCTAGTAGGCCAAACTAAACTGATAATTCGAAGAGACTTGCAAAGATAACCAATCATACATAAAAGATTTCAGAGAACAATAAAATATTGTTCATAGATAAACTTGATCATAAACCCACAATTCATCGGATCTTGACAAACACACCGTAAAAAGAGTTACATCAAATAGATCTCCAAGAAGATCGAGGAGAACATTGTATTGAGATCCAAAGAGAGAGAAGAAGCCATCTAGCTAATAACTATGGACCCGAAGGTCTGTGGTAAACTACTCACACATCATTGGAGAGGCTATGGTATTGATGTAGAAGCCCTCCATGATCGATTCCCCCTCCAACGGAGCTCCGAAAAAGGCCCCAAGATGGGATCTCTTGGGTACATAAGGTTGCGGCGGTGGAAATAGGGTTTCGTGGTGCTCCTGGATGTTTTCAAGGTATATGGACATATATAGGAGGAAGATGTAGGCCGGTGGAGTTACGAGGGGCCCACGAGGGTGGGGGCGCGCCTCCCTGCCTCGTGGCCTCCTCGTTGATTTCTTGATGTCTACTCCAAGTCCCCTGGATCACGTTTGTTCCAAAAATAACTCTCCCGAAGGTTTCATTCTGTTTGGATTCCGTTTGATATTCCTTTTCTGCGAAACACTGAAATAGGCAAAAAAACAACAATTTGCACTGGGCCTTGGGTTAGTAGGTTAGTCCCAAAAATAATATAAAAGTGTATAAATAAGCCCATTAAACATCCAAAATAGATAATATAATAGCATGGGACAATCAAAAATTATAGAGACATTGGAGACGTATCAATAAGCTTCTTATAAAGGAAGAAATCATGTGGAAGCAAAGGTCTTGTATTGACAAAATGATTTTGGGGGATCGTACTACAATTTTTTTCCATAGGAGGGCCTCATGGAGGGCGAAGAAAAAAAATATTTATGCTCTCAGGAGGAGTGTTGGGACTCTCGAACAATATGGAAGAGATTCAAGGTATCACAAATTCGTTTTTTCAGCAACTATACTCATGCGACCCTAATGTTAACCCTTCCCATATTATTCCGCTTGTGAAACCTCTTGTCAATGACGATATGAATGCGGAGTTTTGCAAACCTTTTTCTGAGAAAGAGACTAGTGATGTTCTTTTCCATATTGGTCTGATAAAAGCCCCAGGTCCGGATGGCTTTCCTGCTAAATTTTTCCAGAGGAATTGGGGCTTAATTAAGGAGGATATTGTAAGGGCAGCTCAGCAATATTTTATCTCAGGAATTATGCCTGAAGGAATCAATGAAACTATTATTGTCCTCATTCCCAAAGTGAAGAATGCCCAGTCCATCAAAGATTTCACACCGATCAGCCTGTGTAATATCATCTATAAAATTATCTCGAAGTGTCTTGTGAACAGACCGAGACCTCTCTTGGATGGTATGATCTCTCCCACTCGGCGTGTGTTTATTCCAGCCAGGTTAATTTCTGATAACGCACTCATTGCTTTTGAATGTATTCATTCTTTGAGTACGTTAAAAGATCGGCGTGGAGATTTTTTGCGCATACAAATTAGACTTGGCAAAAGCATACAATCGAGTGGATTGGCAGTTTTAAAAATGTATGTGTGGGGCTTTTGGTTTTCTGCCAACATGAGTCAATTGGATTATGACCTGTGCCACATCAGTGAAATTTTCTGTTTGGTTTAATGGACAATTTTTAGAATCTTTCTATCCGTCTTGTGGACTCAGGCACGGGGATCCATTATCCCAGTGTTTGTTCTTGTTTATGAAAGAGGCTCTATCATTGTTGTCAAAGGATGCATGCGATAGAGGAGCTCTTCAAGATTTTCATTTGAACAGACAAACTAACAAAGCCAAAATGGGAGGGCGGTATGGGGTTCCATGATCTAAGGTTATTTAATCAAGTGCTCTTGGCAAAATAGGCTTGTCGTTTATTGGTGTACCCGGACTCGTTATGTGCTAAGGTAATGAAGGCAAAGTATTACCTCAATGATCACATCTTGGATACTGTCTTCCCGCAGTCCACGTCGGTGAATTGGCAAGGTATCGCGCATGGCCTGAAACTGCTTAAAAAAGGTGTCATTTGGTGAGTGTTGGACGGTAACAGTATAAATATCTGGAGCGATAACTGGCTACCAAGGAATTTGGGATTAAAAGTTTCGGGCAAAAAGAATTGTTCTAGAGTTCTAGACTAAAATGGGTGTCTAAATTATTCACGAGCGGGACAAGAAGATGGGATGCAAATTTGATTAGGCACTTGTTCTATCACCATGATGCTGAGGAGATCTTAAATTTGCGTATTCAGACTGTGGGAGAGGGTGATTTAATTGCGTGGTACTATGAAAAAACAATATGTTTTCTGTAAAAAGTGCGTATGAAGTGGCCTTAAATCTCAAGGATGGCAAAGGAGATACATGACTGGCCAGTAGTGCCACTAATGGGGAAATGAAGCTTTGGGATGTTATTTGGAAGGTCAAAGTTCCGCAAAAAAATTTAGATTTTTTTGCCTGATGGGCCGTGTCTAACAATTTGGCAATCCAGATGAATAGAGTATCTCATCATCAAACTAATCAGGTTTGTGCTCTATATGTGGTGTTGAAGATGAAAGTATTTTCCAATACTATTTTGACTTGCTCAAAGGCTTAGGCTTTGCATCTTGCCTTGGGGAAGTGTGGGATCTTTGGGGAGAGGAGTTATTCAGATTTACGGGTCTGGACTGGTTTTTCATTTTGTTGGACCAGCTTGGGTCGCAGGTGCGCGAGCAGGTTTTATTCATGTTCTCACTTAGCATGTGAGAAATCATTTGATTTTTGGAAGTGGGAGAGAATCTGTGTCCGCCTCTGATATCTTTGTGGATAATTATTGGAAGAGCTTATCATCAGCCAACGCTTGTGTGCAAGTGAACTTAAGCAACAAAGGTAAGGGGGTAACTGATAGTTGGAGGTACGTTAATCTTATGACGAAAGATTGTGTTCTTTGAAAGCCTCTTGCTCTTGCTCCTGAGTATATTAAGATAAATGTTGACGCTAGTTTTGTAGAGGGCATGAAATCTGCTAGCGTCGGAGTTGCCGCAAGGAATTATTCGGGCGAAATTATTGTTTCGTCATGGGACTTTATTCGGACGTGTACATGTGTGGATGAGGAGGAACTCCGGGTGTGCCTTGCCAGGTTATACATTGGTATTACTCTCCACAAACCAATTTTTTGAAAACTGGTTGCTCTTTTATGACATCTTTTCTGGCAAAAGAAATTATAGACAGGTCTCCTCTTGTGGATCTGAAAAAGGAAGCGTTAAGTGTCTCAAAGGTTATTGATACTCTCAAGATCATGAAGATTGATCGACATATCAATATAGTGGTGCATGAGATTGCTAAGTTTAGTTTTGATAGTAATTAATATATGGATGGTGTTTTAAAGAAATGAATTTAATGAAACTAATTTGGTGCTGCAGATATTGGTATATTTTCCATAAATTTAATTGAACTTCAAGATATTTTTCCGGACCAAAAAATAGAACTTGACGTGTTTTGGAACGGATGAAGTACCATGAGTTAACAATACACGAAGACTTTTTTTTTTGAAACAGAGACGAAGACTTATTTTGAGGAATCAGCAAACGGAGCGAACTTACTAATTAAGGAGTACTTTGCAAAGAACACTCCACTTTTTCAGGTCGCGACAAGTGGCACACATGCAGTGCGCCACTTGTCGCAACCTGGGAATTTTCCCTTTTTTCGTAGATCCGTTTATTCAAAACATTTTATCTCTTAAACCGTGCGTCCAAATCTTGAACCGTTTTTCCCATTGGATCCCTCGCATCGAGATCTTCAAAACTAGATCCCATGTTGATAGGTTTTGACGAACCTTTTTTTCACGAAAAAAACCGGACGAAGAAAACCGGGCGAAAAAACCAAACCGGGAGCACGGTTTTTTTCCCTTTTCGAAAGAGGCACACCCGTGCCTTTCGCAAAATCACAACCGTGCCTCTCGTGGAAGCAAAACCGTAACTCTCGTGTAAGGAAAAAAAACAGAAAACGCGTTTTTTTTTCATTTCCGAGAGGCACGGCCGTGACTCTCGCGAAAGCAAAACCGTGACTCGCGAAAAAAAACAGAAAACACATTTTGTTTTTCCCTTTCCGAGAGGCACGGCCGTGACTCGCGAAAGCAAAACCGTGACTGTCGCGGAAAAAAACAGAAAACGCGTTTTTTTCGTTTCCGAGAGGCACGGCCGTGACTCTCGCTAAAGCATAACCGTGCCTCTCGCGGAAGAAAAACCGTGACTTTCACGAAAGAAAAAAAGAAAACGCGTTTTTCACGAAAAAAATCGAATTTTTTTTGATCAAAAAGTTAAGAAAGACCAAGGGAAAACCAAAACGTCGAAAACCCCCAAAAAAAACTGTTTAAAAAGCTGGAAACGCGTGCGAAAAAATAAAAAAAAAACAAAATTCGAAAGAAACGTTCAAAACGCGACACGTGATGAATGACCGAGAGCGCGCCAAGTGACGCTGATCGTTGTGAGGTTCCCGAAGAAGCGCTCGTTAACTAGTTGCTCCCCAAACGGAGACGCGGGATCACTTGGTGTTAACGGGCTGTTGTGTACCGGGCCGCCAGCACTGCAAGGTCCCAAAATAAATTTGAACTCCCTTTATTCTCAAAAATAAAATAAAATTTTGAACTCCCTTTGGTCCGGTGCGCTTATGTCTGGCTTGAACCGAGACAGAGAGGGGCGCCCCTATTTCTCGCCTTACGCGAGTGGAGGGGAAACTATCGCGCCGATCGCTATCGTATCGGGCTGGCCCACGGTGACGCGTATTTTTCAAAAACAACTAAGTTTTTTTTTGCGGGAAAAAGGATTTCATTCATCAGGAAATGTAATTACAATCAGCGACAACAATGCTCGCAATCTCGTCCGGGGGAGAACGCAACCAGCAAGCAGTACGCTGTTGTGTACGTCCCATATGAGCGAGAGTGTGACTAGCTACATTAACATTCCGCTTGATCTTCATAATTTGAATCCTTCTTTCTTGAGACAGTATTGATCTAATCTCCATTACTTTGTGAGTGTGTGCTGAACGGTATTTTCCGGCTGCCGAAATTAATTGCACCGCATCAGCGCTGTCAGTCTCCACAAGGATATCTAGTTCAGTCCAATTAAGAGACAGAGTAATTCCTTCATGGATTGCTGCCAACTCGGCTTCCAGGGCGTCCGCACAATTCCCAAGCCCTCTTATCGCTGCCAGCATTACAGCCCCCAGGTGGTCACGTAGGATCATCCCCGCTCCAGCCGTGCCGTCAGTTGGCTGGAAGGAACCGTCGACATTGAGTTTCACACAGCCAGCCACCGGAGGTGTCCAATGTTCCACATGACATATGGGGTTCTGCTTCCGCACAGGCTCGCCGAAGTAGTCGACCACCTGTTTACCTTTGATGGGGTCTGCGTCTGGGTGCTGTTGTAGCGACAACAGGGACATGGCATAGCTAGCGAGGAACCGTCGAGAGACCTCGATTGGAACCGCCGGTTTCTCGTGTGTAACTTCATTTCTCACATGCCACGCTCGCCAGAGAATCATCAAAACCATCATTCGCTGTGTCTCGTTCAGTTTCTCAAGGAGACGAAAGATCCACTCCGACTCCGTATCATGCATTTCTTCCTCGCCTGGAATGTCCCAGATTTCTCTCATGGAGTTCCATAGTCCAGCAGCATGGGGGCAGCGGACAAGGGCGTGATGGGCGTCCTCTGTAACATGTCCACAGATGGTGCATGCTTGCTCATTCTGCATGTGTTTAGATTTTTGGTCGCTTCAGTAGCCAGGGCTTCATGTGCCAATTTCCATGCAAAGATGTGTACCTTAGGTGGAGCTGGATTCCTCCAGATTAAATCCCACGCAGGTCGTCGGCCATCCGGACGGACACTGGAGGCACCAAGGCCACTTGCACTTATTTTCTCCTGTAAGGCAAGGGAGTACGCACTCTTCACAGAAAAGGAGCCACGTTTGTCCGGGAACCATGCTACACAGTCTGAGACGAGCCGCTGCGACGGTTTGATTTTCACAATTTCCTCCATGTCAGCTTTTTTTTTTCCGTTTCCGAGAGGCACGGCCGTGACTCTCGCGAAGGCAAAACCGTGACTCTCGCGAAAAAAAACAGAAAACGCATTTTGTTTTTCCCTTTCCGAGAGGTACGGCCGTGACTCTCGCGAAAGCAAAACTGTGACTGTCGCGGAAAAAAAAACAGAAAACGCGTTTTTTTCGTTTCCGAGAGGCACGGCCGTGACTCTCGCTAAAGCACAACCGTACCTCTTGCGGAAGAAAAACCGTGACTTTCACGAAAGAAAAAAAGAAAACGCGTTTTTCACGAAAAAAAAATCGAATTTTTTTTTATCAAAAAGTTAAGAAAGACCGAGGGAAAACCAAAACGTCGAAAAACCCCGAAAAAAACTGTTTAAAAAGCTGGAAACGCGTGCGAAAAAATAAAAAAACAAAATTCGAAAGAAACGTCCAAAACGCGACACGTGATGAATGACCGAGAGCGCGCCAAGTGACGCTGATCGTTGTGAGGTTCCCGAAGAAGCGCTCGTTAACTAGTTGCTCCCCAAACGGAGACGCGGGATCACTTGGTGTTAACGGGCTGTTGTGTACCGGGCCGCCAGCACTGCAAGGTCCCAAAATAAATTTGAACTCCCTTTATTCTCAAAAATAAAATAAAATTTTGAACTCCCTTTGGTCCGGTGCGCTTATGTCTGGCTTGAACCGAGACAGAGAGGGGCGCCCCTATTTCTCGCGTTAAGCGAGTGGAGGGGAAACTATCGCGCCGATCGCTATCGTATCGGGCTGGCCCACGGTGACGCGTATTTTTCGAAAACAACTAAGTTAAATGGTGCTACAGCTGAGAATCGGTCCTGCGATCAACTACTATATTCCCAGCGGCTGATACCCACCGCGCCAAAATCTACTTGTGGTACATCACGCGTCCTACTAGAAAGAAAATGGTGAACCAACTTATGATTGAATGGTTAAAGAGATTGTGGTATCTCAGCCCATCAATGTTCAAATTCTGGTGCCCGTATTTATTTCTGGGGTTCAATCCCATGGATGGGCTTTTGGACTTAGTTCCAACCCGTGTGTCTGATCAAATGAACGCACACATTGATATGGCCTATACTGAACAGGAGGTCAAAACAGCGCTGTTCCAGATGGCGCCATCAAAAGCACCCAGAGTGGATGGCTTCACCGCGGGCTTCTTTCAGAGGCATTGGACAATCCTTAAGGATGACATTATTCCGGCGGTGCTTGGATTTCTAAATGGGGGTGAACTACCGAAGGGGATGAATGACACATTTATTACACTAATCCCTAAGGTACGGCATCCTCAAAGCATCAAACAATACAGACCCATCTCCCTTTGTCCACTTTTATACAAAATAGCAGCAAAGTGTATTGTCAACAGGATAAGAGGTTTTCTGAATGATATCGTCAGTGAGGAGCAAAGTGCCTTTGTACCGGGGCGACTCATCACTGATAACGTGCTCATAGCACATGAAAGCGTGCATGCAATGAAAAGGAGGAAAAAAGGAAAGAATTTCGGTTGTGCTGTCAAACTGGACATGATGAAAGCATACGACCGCGTCGAATGACACTACCTAGAGGCCATCATGTCTAAGCTAGGCTTCAGTGCCTCCTTTGTTCGGCTGATCTTGAAGTGTGTTTCGTCAGTTCGATTTGCAGTTCGCGTGAACGGTGAGCTCTTGCCATTCTTCACCCCTTCCAGGGGGTTGCGACAAGGATGCCCGGTGTCACCCTACCTCTTTCTTCTCTGTGCAGAAGGCTTCACAACTCTACTCAACATATTTGGTGGAGCTCAGGTAGACAGAGGAATTCGTGTCAGCATCCACTCACCTTGGATAAACCATCTGCTATTCGCAGATGACAGTCTCATCTTCATGAATGCAAAGGTGGAGAGTGCTGCTAGGTTAAACCATATACTGGATATTTATGGATTGTGTTCGGGCCAACGTGTGAACAAGGACAAAAGTTCCATCTTATTCAGCCCAAACACACCAGATCCGGTTAGAGTTGCCCTGAAAGCTACATTGGGCGTTTCGGTTGAGGCTTTCAATGAGAGATACTTGGGCCTGCCGACTGCACTAGGTCGGATCACTTCTGGGACATTTGCCTACATTGGCGAATGGGTGCGATCAAGGATGAATGGCAGGACTGAGCGCTTGGTTTCTTGCGCGGCAAGGGAAGTCTTGCTCAAGTCAGTTGCCCAATCCATTCCAACATTTACTATGACTTGTTTCAAGTTAACCAAGAAAGTCTACAAGAGCATCTCGTCGCCGATGGCAAAATATTGGTGGAGCAGTTCTATTGATCGAAGATCTCTCCACTGGATTGATTGGAAATCCTTGTCACTTCCTAAGATTAAAGGAGGAATGGGTTTCCGCGATTTGGAATGTTTCAATATTGCGCTTTTGGGCAAACATGGCTGGAGAATGATGACAAACCCAGAGTCCTTGTGCTCTAGGGTGCTAAAAGGACGCTATTTCCCAAACTCTGATTTTATGCTTCTGTGCCACGAAATGTCTCCACGACATGGAAGGGTATCATAGCTGGGAGGAAGGCACTTGAAGCCGGCCTGCTATGGCGAATTTGTGATGGCACTTCTGTGAAAATTTGGACTGATCGGTGGCTGCCTGGAAAACTATCTCTGAAACCCTCAGTTCAGATTGGGAGCGCCAACATTCACACCGTTTCAGACCTTATCGATACAGACAACTGGATTTGGAAAGTTGATCTCATAAGGAGTAACTTCACCCCACCGGATGCCGACGCAATCCTGAATCTACCTCTCTGGCAAGGTGGTGGCGACGATTTCTGGGCGTGGGCTCATGAGAGGTCGGGATCCTATACTGTAAAATCTGCGTACCGTGCTCTAATGACTCGTAACGAGCAGTTGGCTCTAGAGGAAGGGACGATTACTGAAACTTCTGAGAATGATAAACAGTTATGGACTTGGCTTTGGAAGCTCAAGGTGCTACCTAAAGTCCGTGTTTTTTGGTGGCGGGTCCTTCACGGCATCTTGCCAGTCGAATCAACCCTGAAATACAGGCACATTGCCACTATGGCCCGATGCAAAATCTGCAAGGGTGCAGACGAAGACATGACACACACTCTCATCAAGTGTTCTCATGCTCAAAGTTTCTGGACAGAAGCTAGGAAATGGCTCAATGTCAAGCTGCCACACTTACATCCGATCACTTGGTGCAAGGATATTTTGTGTGACTCACGCATCACTGAAGGGGATAGGCCGAAGATCATCACAGTCATGTGGGCTATATGGACTTCTCGCAATAATATAACACATGATAGAGAGCCTGAATCCAGGCCAGTCCCTGAAGCGTATCCGAGAAGCCCTAATGCTGTTGGAGCTTCCCGAAGAACATACCAGGATCCTGCCTGGTTATGGTTGGCGGCCACCTGATCCCAACTGGCTAAAGATCAATATAGACGCCAGTGTCTCACTGACTGAAAACAGAAGCGGAGCGGGGGGACTTGCTCGCACCTCATCCGCTTTTGTTGCTGCCTGGAGCAAGCCATATCATCATGTCACGGATCCGCTTATCGCAGAAGCCATGGCTCTACGAGACGGAGTCATTTTCGGCAAGCTTCGAGGTGCTTCGCGAGTGGTGCTCGAAGTAGATTGTCTGGAGTTGGTACAACTCTGGAACTCGCCACAAATTTCGCGCTCTGTCATAGCGCCTATTCTTCTTGAAATTGAAGGGCTAGCCTCAACTTTTCTTAGTTTTGATGTTCATCATGTATTGAGACAAGCTAACAACTCAGCGCACCTCTGTGCAAAGCATGCAAGCACATTGGGAGTGACTGATTGTTGGATGGACTCTCCTCCCGGTTTCCTAGTGACGAGCCTGATGGCTGATCGCGCTGGAGCCGTTTATGATTGAATAAAGCTCTATGTTTCCCGCAAAAAAATATATTTATTTCTGGATTTATTTCGGCATTTTCGACGATGCGCATTCAGTGGAGGAGACGTTTTCATCGACGACGAGGTGTCTACGGTGACTTCATAAATTTTAAGATGATATGCCGGTTCAATTTTTCGGAGGTGCTCATAGGGGTAGGGTGTGTGCGTGTGCGTTCATAGAGATGAGTGTATGCGCGTGTATATGGGCGCTTGTGTCTGTACTGATGTTAAAAAAAAAGAAAATGAGCTGGGTTTTACCCTGTTTACTTTCTTTTCTGGTTTTATATTTGCCCTTTTCTTTCTTTTTCTTCGTTTTTACTCGGTTTTCTCTGGGTTTTTTCTTTTCCCTCTTTTCTTTTGTCTTTGTTTGGTTTTGTTTCTTCTTATGTTTATTTTTGTTTTCACTCTTTATTTTTGTATATGTCAAAAACATTTTCTTAATAAGCAATCAACATTTTTTGTATGCACAATCAACATTGTTCGAGCGCTTATTCCATTTTAATTATTTATTCAACATTTTTCAAATACTTGTTCAATATATTTTTCAACATATACATTACAAAATTCACTCTTCAAAAACAAATTTGAAAAATGTTGAATGAATATTTGAAAAATATTAAAAAATTATTTTAAGAAATGTTGAAAACATATTAAAAATATTGAACAAGTATTTAAAGAATGATAAAGAAGTATTAAAGAATGTTGAATAAATATTTGAAAAATGTTGAACAATCATTTAAAATGTTGAATAAGTATTAAAAAATGTTGAACGAGTATTTGAAAAATGTTGGCATCGGTATTAAATGTTGAACAAATGTTTGAAAAATGTTGAATAAGCATTGCGATAATGTTGAACGTGTATACAGAAAATGTTATTGACATATATGAAAAATAGAATGAAAGATAACAACAAATTAAAATGTTGAGCAACTATTTTTTTTATCATGTATATAAAAATGTTGAACAGGTATTTAAAAAATGTTGAACAAATATATGAGGAAAAGTTGAACATGTATATATAAATGAAAAATGGAAAACAAAAGGAAACAAAAAAACCAAAAAATGAAACAAAATGGAGAATATAAAAAGAAAAGAATGAAAAAATCGGTGAAAAAAAATGAGAGAACAAAGAATCTGAGAAGAGTGCCTCCGCTCGCATCTACTTCTTTTTTACCTTCCGCTGCTATCTACTAGGCTGCGATCGTACGTCTAACCAGCATTGGTGGACTGGTTGGTCGCCCCGGTTATCACGGAAAACTTATTCGCCGCATTCTGCGGCAAAATGTTGACCTCCCGCACACCCATCGATCGTTCATGGGCCGTCCCATGACGGGTGCTTCATACAGAATAAATCCCCCCAAAAACCGACAGAGCGAGGAATCTAACCTCAAAACTCCCACTCGTCGAGCTTCACAACGCTAGTGTCCTATACATGCAAGAGGTTGGCTATTATGTGTTTCCTTTTTTCGCATTTTTCATTTCATTATTCTTTTTCTTTCTTTCTTTTTTTTTATTTAGAAAAATCGCAATTTCAAAAAAAATCAATATATTCAATACTTTGTTCGGCTTTAAAAAATGTACAAATTTATTTGATCAGGTTTTCAAAAGACATGTTATTCTTTTCAAAACATGTACAAAATTTGTTTGCTGTATCAAAATTTGCTCGTGATTTTCAAAAAATGTCTGTTTTTTCAAATTTGTTCAAATTTTGAAAAAAGTTTTGGGATTTCACATTTGTTCTCATTTTTCAAATTTTGTTCATGATTTTCAAAAAATATTCGCGTTTTAAAATTTGTTCAAATTTTCAAAAAAGATTTGGAATTTCACATTTGTTCCGGTTTTTCAAAAATTGTTCGTTTTTTTCAAAAAAATGTTTGCATTTTTCATAAAATGTTCACGTTTCAAATTTTGTTCAGAAATTTTCAAATATGCTCCTGTTTTTAAATTTGTTCACATATTAAAAAAATTGGAGTTTCAAATTTTTTTTCGTGTTGTTTGACCAATGTTCGAACTTTGAAACATTACTTAACTTTTAGAGAATTGTTTATTATTTCCAAGATTTGTTTGAATAAAATCAAAATGTGCTAGAGTTCTGGCACTTTTGTTAGTTCTTACACATTAAGGCTGCAAATTGTCACTAAGAATCATCAGCTCGCATGGCATTCGACATGACCTCGTTACTATAAGGTCTTGGAGAGCTTCGTTGTTCCTTATTTTCTATTTTTTTCTTTCGCGAGAGTCACGGTTTTGCTTCCGTGAGAGGCACGGTTGTGCTTTCGCGAGAGTCATGGCCGTGCCTCTCGGAAAGGGAAAAACAAAATGCGTTTTCTGTTTTTTTCATGAGAGTCATGATTTTGCTTCCGCGAGAGGCACGGTTGTGCTTACGCGAAAGTCACGACCGTGCCACTCGGAAAGGGAGAAAAATATGTGTTTCTGTTTTTTCTTTCACGGGAGTCACAGTTTTGCTTTCGCGAGAGGCGCGGTTGTGCTTTCGCGAGAGTCACGGCCGTGCCTCTCGGAAACGGAAAAACGCGTTTTCTGTTTTTTTCCTTCCACAAGAGTCACGGTTTTGCTTTCACGAGAGGCACGGTTGTGATTTCGCGAGAAGCACGGGCGTGCCTCTTTCGGAAAGGAAAAAACCGTGCTACCGGTTCGGTTTTTTCACCCGGTTTTTTTCGTCCGTTTTTTTTCTTGAAAAAAAAGTTTGTCAAAACCTATCAACATGGGAACTAGTTTTAAAGATCTCGACGCGAGAAATCCAATGGTGAAAACGGTTTGAGATTTGTACGCACGGTTTAAGAGATAAAACGTTTTGAATAAACGGATCTACGAAAAAAGGGAAAATTCCCAGGTTGCGACAAGTGGCGTGCTGTATGTGCGCCACTTGTCGCGACTGGGAAAGTGAAGTGTTCTTTGCAAAGAGTACTCCTTAATTAGTGATTTCGCCTAGAGACAGTAGGATGTTTCGCTGAAGGCAGCCGCCAAATTGGGCCGGCCCAACGTGGACACAGGCCTTTAGCACTTTTTCTTCCTTTTTTCACTTTTTTGCAATCTTTTGTTACTTTTTCTTATATTTCAAAATATTTTGAGAATGTCTATTGTAAAAATCACTTTATATGCGAAAGTTGAAAATGTTAATCATGCATTAAACAAATGTTAAATGTGTAATAAAAAATGTTTCTGATGTATACAAAAAGGGTACAAAAAGTGATCCGACCCAGTGCAGTCGGCAGGCCCAAGTATCTCTCACTAAAAACCTCAACCGAAACGCCCAATGTTGCTTTCAGGGCAGCTCTAACCGGATCAGGCGTGTTTGGGCTGAATAATATGGAGCTTTTGTCCCTGTTCACACGTTGGCCCGAACACAATCCATAAATATCCAGTATATGGTTTAACCTAGCAGCACTCTCCACCTTTGCATTCATGAAGATGAGACTGTCATCTGCGAATAGCAGATAGTTTATCCAAGGTGAGTGGATGCTGACATGAATTCCTCTGTCTACCTGAGCTCCACCAAATCTGTTGAGTAGAGGTGTGAAGCCTTCTGCACAGAGAAGAAAGAGGTAGGGTGACACCGGGCATCCTTGTCGCAACCCCCTGGAAGGGGTGAAGAATGGCAAGAGCTCACCGTTCACGCGAACTGCAAATCGAACTGACGAAACACACTTCAAGATCAGCCGAACAAAGGAGGCACTGAAGCCTAGCTTAGACATGATGGCCTCCAGGTAGTGTCATTCAACGCGGTCGTATGCTTTCATCATGTCCAGTTTGACAGCACAACCGAAATTCTTTCCTTTTTTCCTCCTTTTCATTGCATGCACGCTTTCATGTGCTATGAGCACGTTATCAGTGATGAGTCGCCCCGGTACAAAGGCACTTTGCTCCTCACTGACGATATCATTCAGAAAACCTCTTATCCTGTTGACAATACACTTTGCTGCTATTTTGTATAAAACTGGACAAAGGGAGATGGGTCTGTATTGTTTGATGCTTTGAGGATGCCGTACCTTAGGGATTAGTGTAATAGATGTGTCATTCATCCCCTTCGGTAGTTCACCCCCATTTAGAAATCCAAGCACCGCCGGAATAATGTCATCCTTAAGGATTGTCCAATGCCTCTGAAAGAAGCCCGCGGTGAAGCCATCCACTCTGGGTGCTTTTGATGGCGCCATCTGGAACAGCGCTGTTTTTGACCTCCTGTTCAGTATAGGCCATATCAATGTGTGCGTTCATTTGATCAGACACACGGGTTGGAACTAAGTCCAAAAGCCCATCCATGGGATTAAACCCCAGAAATAAATACGGGCACCAGAATTTGAACATTGATGGGCTGAGATACCACAATCTCTTTAACCATTCAATCATAAGTTGGTTCACCATTTTCTTTCTAGTAGGACGCGTGATGTACCACAAGTAGATTTTGGCGCGGTGGGTATCAGCCGCTGGGAATATAGTAGTTGATCGCAGGACCGATTCTCAGCTGTAGCACCATTTAACTTAGTTGTTTTCGAAAAATACGCGTCACCGTGGGCCAGCCCGATATGATAGCGATCGGCGCGATAGTTTCCCCTCCACTCGCGTAACGCGAGAAATAGGGGCGCCCCTCTCTGTCTCGGTTCAAGCCAGACATAAGCGCACCGGAACAAAGGGAGTTCAAAATTTTATTTTATTTTTGAGAATAAAGGGAGTTCAAATTTATTTTGGGACCTTGCAGTGCTGGCGGCCCGGTACACAACAGCCCGTTAACACCAAGTGATCCCGCGTCTCCATTTGGGGAGCAACTAGTTAACGAGCGCTTCTTCGGGAACCTCACAACGATCAGCGTCACTTGGCGCGCTCTCGGTCATTCATCACGTGTTTCCAGCTTTTTAAACAGTTTTTTTTTGGGGGTTTTCGATGTTTTGGTTTTCCCTCGGTCTTTCTTAACTTTTTGATAAAAAAAAATTCGATTTTTTTCGTGAAAAACGCGTTTTCTTTTTTTCTTTCGTGAAAGTCACGGTTTTTCTTCCGCGAGAGGCACGGTTGTGCTTTAGCTAGAGTCACGGCTGTGCCTCTCGGAAACGAAAAAAACACGTTTTCTGTTTTTTTTCCGTGACAGTCACGGTTTTGCTTTCGCGAGAGTCAGGCCGTGCCTCTCGGAAAGGGAAAAACAAAATGCGTTTTCTGTTTTTTTTTCGCGAGAGTCACGGTTTTGCTTTCGCGAGAGTCACGGCCGTGCCTCTCGGAAACGGAAAAAAACGCGTTTTCTATTTTTTTCTTTCGCGAGAGTCACGGTTTTGCTTCCGCGAGAGGCACGGTTGTGCTTTCGCGAGAGTCACGGCCGTGCCTCTCGGAAAGGGAAAAACAAAACGCGTTTTCTGTTTTTTTCGTGAGAGTCATGGTTTTGCTTCCGCGAGAGGCACGGTTGTGTTTACGCGAAAGTCACGACCGTGCCTCTCGGAAAGGGAGAAAAATATGTGTTTCTGTTTTTTTCTTTCACGGGAGTCACAGTTTTGCTTTCGCGAGAGGCGCGGTTGTGAATTCGCGAGAGTCACGGCCGTGCCTCTCGGAAACGGAAAAACGCGTTTTCTGTTTTTTTCCTTCCACAAGAGTCACGGTTTTGCTTTCACGAGAGGCACGGTTGTGATTTCGCGAGAAGCACGGGCGTGCCTCTTTCGGAAAGGAAAAAACCGTGCTACCGGTTCGGTTTTTTCACCCGGTTTTTTTCGTCCGTTTTTTTTCTGAAAAAAAAGTTCGTCAAAACCTATCAACATGGGAACTAGTTTTAAAGATCTCGACGCGAGAAATCCAATGGTGAAAACGGTTTGAGATTTGTACGCACGGTTTAAGAGATAAAACGTTTTGAATAAACGGATCTACGAAAAAAGGGAAAATTCCCAGGTTGCGACAAGTGGCGTGCTGTATGTGCGCCACTTGTCGCGACTGGGAAAGTGAAGTGTTCTTTGCAAAGAGTACTCCTTAATTAGTGATTTCGCCTAGAGACAGTAGGTTTCGCTGAAGGCAGCCGCCAAATTGGGCCGGCCCAACGTGGACACAGGCCTTCAGCACTTTTTCTTCCTTTTTTCACTTTTTTGCAATCTTTTGTTACTTTTTCTTATATTTCAAAATATTTTGAGAATGTCTATTGTAAAAATCACTTTATATGCGAAAGTTGAAAATGTTAATCATGCATTAAACAAATGTTAAATGTGTAATAAAAAATGTTTCTGATGTATACAAAAAGGGTACAATGCGTATCGAAAAAAGTAGAAAAAATAATTTTCATTTTTTTCTAAAAAATGTAATCATGCATTTTACAAATGTAAATGTCTATAGAAATAATGTTTCTAAAGGATACAAAAAAGTACAATGTGTTTGGAAAAAAGTTGACATCAAAGAATGTAAGCTTTCAAAATGTTAATTATGTATATGGAGTTATGGACTATGTTAAATGTGGATATAATTTTTTGTTCATGCATAGAAAAAATGTAGAATATGTATGAAAAAAGTATATGTAAAAATATGTTTAAAAATGTTAATCATGAATTTGGAAAATGTTAAATATGTATATATAAAATGTTCCTAATGTGTACAAAAGATGTAAAATGTTTATGAAAAATGTAGGCATCAAAAAATATGTCGCAAGCCAACCTATGGTTGGATGGTTAGGAGGATAGTGGTATCCTCAGCCCATCAGAGTTTAAGTTCTATATTTCACATTGGTGCTCGCATTATGTTTAGATTTATTATAGTCCTTTTGGCGATGTGCGTTCAGTGCGAGGAGACGATCCGTCTAGTATGAAGGCATTTGTGTTAACTTCGTCAATCCCAACATGATGTGTCAGCTCAGTCTTTCAGAGATGCTCATAGGAGTAGGGTGTGCGTGCATGCATTCATAGGGGTGAGTGTATACTCGTGTATGTGACCGACTTTGATTGTACTGTGTTCAAAAAATATGTCTAATTTTTTTAATCATGTATTTTTAAATTTTAAACATCTATATAAAAATATTCCTGCTGTATACCAAAAAAATGTACAATATATATGGAAAAGTAGACATAAAAATATAAGTTGGAAAAATGTTAATCATGTACTGAGAAAATGTTAAAAGCGTACATAAAAATAGTTCCTGGTTATATAAAAAAATGTAGAAAGTAAATGAGGAAAACCTTGAAAAACCGAAAGGAAACACAAAAAAGGAAACAAAAAAAGAAAAGAAAGAACAGTTAAAACCGAGAATGAAAAAATAAATAAAGAAATAAGGAAAATAAAATAATACTAGTAATAAGCATGAAAGAAACGAAAAAAACATGATGGAAAAACAAAACAACAAGAGAAAAAAAGAAAACCTAAAGAAAAACAGACGAAACCGTATGTAAAACGAGCGAGCGAGCGACTCAACTAGCGGGAGAGCAACATCACTAAGAGTCCGGCCCATACACGCGAGCCTTTCAGGCGAGACCGATGCTAAGCGGGATATAACATTCGCGCTCTTGGTCGGATGACAGTACAGAATTGCCCCTCCGTGTGGGTCGACCCACTAGAGTGGTCTTTTTTGGACCCCAATGAATCCCGAACGGTCAGACTTTAAGCTTGGCAATCCGAACGTTTTTTATGATAACTTTAGTTGACGTGAGTGGTAAGTTTAGTTGGTAAATATAACAATTTTGTCCCAGATTGTTTTTGTCACAAAATTTGGCCTACATGTTATAAATCCAGGAAATAGTGTAAAGGAGCTGACAACCTGAAAACCAAAGCAGAGCTTCAGCCTTTGATACTCGCTTGAACGGAACCAATAATTCAGTGCCAAGGATGAGCTCATTGCGACGTAAATAACCCAAGTGTCCTGTAGTATCTGGTATTTTCTTATGCAAAAATGACTAAGTTTTGTTATAAAAAGTTCACCAAAAGTATAAAACACCTTAAATGTAATAAAATTACATCAAGGTCGCTAGACCGAACGACCACCGCTGCCGCCGGGACGAGCCGCCGACGTTGGCACTGTCCACACTCCCATACCTTAGTAGGTCTGACATTGTCGATGACTGATACATGTCCAATGTATTTATAATTTTTAAAGTATTTATGCTATATTCATACCAATTGCATGGTTTTGGCACCTTTTTATATGATTTTATTAGACAAACCTATATAATCTAGTGTCCAGTGTTAGTTGTTGTTTTCGATATCTTTTTCAAATTTGCAGAAATAATATTTTTGGGGCCCAAAAAAATTGAGAAAATACCTTTGTGAAGTTTCAAGCTAGAAGATACCTTGGGCCAGAAGCCCACATAGAGGGGGAGGCCCAGGGCCTCCATGCGACCCCACCATGCACCCTAGGGTTGCAGCACGGGGAGAGGGCCTGTGGAGCCGTTGGTGGCCTCTTCGCCGCCTCTCACGCCCCCTAGCTCTATATATACTAAAAATATTGGAAATATTTTTATGTGATTTTTCCGTTGCCGCCTCTCTACTTCTTGGGGGAGGCCCAACTAGCACTTTTTTGGCACCCCACCGGATGGGGGGGGGATCTTCTTAGAGCTCTCCATCGTTCCTTGTCGCTCCTATGATGATGTGGGAGTAGTTCTCTCTCGGGGCTGAGAGTTTGTATCGGTAGCTATGTGTTATTTCTCTGCTGCTTGATCATCGAAGTTTTCAATATTGTCCATGATCATGGATTTTGTTAATTAGGTTGAATTAAGATGTATCCCGTCGTATTCTCTTTGTGGCTAATTGAATATTTCTCATGCTATGAGTTCCTTTATGTTGGATTGAATCTTTGGGAATCAGTGAGATTATGTGATGCATATCTAGTATAATCGTCGAATATAGTTGTAGTGACATTGTAGTGACTCTATAGATTAAGATTAGAACGAAGACGATAATGATGTGATTGTTTAGTATAATTTTCGAGGCTGCCTGAAGTGGCATTGAGGCGTGTCGTATGGATTAATATTAGAAAGAAAAACTTAGAGGTATGCTTAGCCATACCCGCGCTATCTCATATCACTTTGATCTAATAAAAAGTGGACCTTTCGAGTGATTTTTTTGCCATACTTATTAATGATGTTGAGAGACATAGGTGAAAGTATGAACCCTAGTTTTAAGGATTGAAACACCATTTTACTCACTTTGCTACTTGTTACCTTCTTGTACTTATTTATTACAAAAACGTAAAAATATTGTCACATCCAAATTATGAATCTTTTTGCAGAAGTAGTGCACATCTACAATTGACAATTGTATTGGATGTGTTGAGGACACAAAAGATTACTTGTATCTTGATTGCAAGGTTGTTTGAGAGGGAATAATTTCAACCTACACCTCCCACATATTGATAACCTTAGGTGATCCACTTGAGAGAAATTGTTTCTTTCCTACACTCCAATGCACTTGGAGACCCAACAAAATCTACAAGAATAGAAGTGCGTAGTAGACATCAAGATCTGGAGCCATTGCCGGGGAGTTAGTGCTTGAAAGTGTTTTCTTTAGATCTTGCGATTGAATATTTTAATTTCTTGTTCACTAATTTTCTTATGGAAGAAAACAACAAAAAATGAAGGTACTTGATTATCTTTATAAAATTTATCCTGAAAGCATGGAATGAAAAGCTAGTCATGAATGAATAAAAGAGGAAATTAGAAAGGTTATTGATGTATGTTCTTTGAATATTAATCATGGTTACAATAGGCATGATAAATGTTTTACAAAAAAAGTTTCATATAAGTGTGTTTATTATTGTGGAAAGAATAGACCTTATGAAAGAGTGGAATTTCTCGATGGGAGGTATTGTAAGAGGCATAAGCATGAGAGAACTAAAGTATGACTTAAGAAACTCAATGATCATGCTAAATGATTTTGATGCATCCATCCCATTACATGTGAACATTGTGATGAGGTTGGTCATTTTAATTTGCAATGCATGTACCATCACGACCAAATCATTGCCAAATGCTCTGACGGCATGATCATGTACCATCATGATCACCCATGTACTTTATGATGAACTTAGGCTATTTTTGGGGTGTGAAGAATTGAGACATAAAAATTCCTGGTTTAATTGCACTCTCACATATGGGATTAATAATGTCCTAAGTGATATCTATATGTTTTATGTGGTGAATTGCAATAAGAATGCCTACATAGCCAAACTTAGGGAGAGAAATTTATTTGAATATAAAAATAATATTTTTTCTCATGTTGCCACTCATGTGGGAGAAAAAGTATCCCAACTTTATCCCCTTTTTTTCTAAGAATGAATCATGGGACATGTTGAAGCTTCCTTTCCAACCACTCTCTCCAAAGAAGAGGTCAGAAAAAATACTTGACCCCACTCCTAAGGTGGTGAAGAAGAAAGACAAAAATGGTGTCCCTCCCAAAGCATGTTGCTCCTATTATAATTATGCCTAATGATTATGATCTCGGTATAATATCATAGTCAAGCAGTTTATAAATTAGCATACGGCTTGAACATGTTGATTATCTTGCTTTGGAGCTCTGTGATATTTATCCTATTACTTGTGAATGCTGCAATGATGACATTGGCCACTTTATTTTTCAATGCAATAATACTCATTATACATTTGAGGCTAATTATCATAATGAGAGCTCTAGGTTTCCTCTAAAGCTAGTTGAAAAATTTACACGTCATGTTGGGTGTGAAGTATTATTGAAGAATATTACTATGCTTAAAAAGTGCCCATTGTTAGAAATAATTAAATAGGAAATTCCGCGTATTTATGAGTACTTTTTAAAGACTTGTTCTGATAATATATTGATTAATGTTGGAGCAGGCAGCTCGTGCATGAAGGCTTCTAAACCATGCCTGGGCCGGAGACATCCATGGCGCGCTGGGCGTTGTGGCCACCGTCGAGTACATCCATCTTTGGAGGAGTCTTCTCCAAGTGATCCTCTCTTCCGTCCTAGATTCCATTCGATGGCGTGGATGATAGTGGGATCTACTCCGCCTCCTCTTGTTACATAACTCTCTTTCAAGGCTCTATCAGCAACATGGATTGGCGGTTGATTTGGAAGGGATGGGCACCATCCAATGTCAAGGTATTCCTCTGGCTCGCGAAGCAAAATCAGTGTTGGACAGCTGAAAGATTGTTCAAACGTGTCTTGGCCCACCCTCCGCGTTGCGTGCTCTGTGTCCAAGGTGCCGAGGACATTCATCATCTGCTAGTGGACTATGTCTTCTCCAAGGAGGTCTGGTACCGCACCCTGGCTTTGTGCAAATTCACCACCGGTCCTCCGAATGGCGATCTCCCACTGTACGAATAGTGGAGGGCTGCAACCAACTCCACTCTTCCCTCCCTTCGCAAGGCCCTCGTGTCGATTGTCCCCTTGGCCGCCTGGGAAATCTAGAAACACCGCATTGAGTGCATCTTCGACCAACAGCAACCCTCCATCAGCTACCTCTTCTCATCCATTCAAGATGCGCACGCACTTGGTCCAAGGCCGACACCAAAGGGATCCAAATTTTTCTTGATGTAATGTAAACCGTGATGTAATAGAGTTGAGCAACCCCCTGTCCTCTGCTCATGAGAGCCTCCGACACACCTTATAGTGTACAAGCCGGAGGATCTCAACACCTGTAATTCACTCTATCTATCAATGCAATGATACGCTTCCATGTGTATTGGAGAAAAAAAAACTGATTAATGAACACAAGTGACAGAGAGTTCAACCACTAAATAATACTCCCTACATTCCTAAATGAATAAGTCTATTTTTTTGAGCATCAGTACAGACACAAGCGCTCATATACACGCGCATACACTCATCCCTATGAACGCACACACGCACACCCTACCCCTATGAGCACCTCCGAAAGACTGAGCCGGCATATCATCTTGAGATTTACGAAGTCACCGTTCTAGAGATTTCTATATGCACTACATGCATGTATATAGATGTATTTTAGAGTGTAGATTCATTCATTTTTCTTCGTATGTAGTTTATATTAGAATCTCTACAAAGCCTTATACTTAACAGAGGGAGTAGTCATTTGCTTGAATCGCAAACTACTGTGGATGAAGAGAACTTCGGTGGAACGAATGAACTTGAAAAGTGTTTTTGGTGCGAACTTAGAGAAAGATGTAGATAATGCTTTTCATACTACTCCATCCGTTCCTAAATATAAGTCTTTTAAAGATTTTAACATGAACTACATACAGATGTATATAGACGTATTTTAAAGTGTAGATTCATTCATTTTACTTCGTATGTAGACCTTATTACAATCTAAAATGTCTTATATTTAGGGACGGAGGGAGTACTATGGAAGAAGATAAGTGGCCGCAGAATCACAACGTTGAGATGGAAGGTGAATTCACAGACTCACAGACAGAGGAAGGCTTTGTCCTAATCGGATTGTGAAAGAGTTGTGCCTTTTTTTTTAACCGAAGGGTTGTGTCTTTGATATAAGGTGTACGCTAAGGCTCTAGCCAGGACCATGTTATCATCTATTGCTCGTTTCACTCTTCTTCCAATCGACATTTCCAATTTCCACCAGCAAAAGCGTGCAACACGGCCGCGCGAGTAGGTACAGTACGTTGGAGCTAGCGTGCAACACGACCGGGCTGGACCGCTGGAGGGTGTCAAATCGCGCGCTGATACGATGCACCGGTACGGTGGGTAATAAATCTCCATCTACACGTACGTCGGCAATGGCCGCTAGCCGTGCATGCCTCACGACTTGCTTTGTCGATCACTACGGACTAGTACTAGTACAAGAACCAATAATCCTACATCCACGCCAGCATGCAGCGCGAAACAAAAGGCTGCAATTTCTTGTGGAAAAAAAATGTGTGCCTCACGTACGATTGCACGACCCTTTGATCCGCAACCACAAGCACATCATCTCCTGCGCCCAGCCTCGTGTATAAAAACATCGACATCTTCCTGCACCAAGCAATGCAAGCTCTCATCTCCATCTCCGCGCTGCTTCCGCTCTAGCTTCTAGCTAGCTAAGTAAGATATGGCTGCAATGGCGACGACGGTGTTCCAGGCGGGGCCAATGGAGGTGGATGTGAAGCACGTGGACAAGAGTATGATCCCGAACCTGGCCAGGCCGTTGATGGTGGTGGCGCCCAAGGAGACCGGCGCGTACCCCGTCATCGTCTTCCTGCACGGCTGGAACATGCTCAACAGCTGGTACGAGCAGCTCCTCACACACGTCGCCTCCCATGGTTTCATCGCCGTCGCACCACAGGTCTCTCATCTCCTGCTCATTAATAATTACTCCTTCTTTAAGAAAATATCAGTCTATATATCAGTCTATATAGAGGGAGTAAATATCAGTCTATATATCATCATCTGACTAACTACTACTAGCTTGCAATGGCAACAGCTCTACTGGATGGTGTCCGAGCCCGATGCGGACGACATAGACGCCACAAAGCGAATCACCAACTGGCTTGCAGATCATGACAAGGGGCTCGCCCACGTCCTCAAGGACGTGCTCAAACTTGAGCATGTCGAGCCTGACCTGTCCAAGCTGGCCCTAGCCGGCCATAGCCGAGGCGGCCAGACGGCCTTCGCCGTCGCCCTGGGACTAGGGGACGCCAAGACCAAGCTGGAGCTCAAGTTCTCCGCCCTCATCGGCGTCGACCCCGTGGCCGGGGTTTCCAGAGCCCAACAGTTGGAGCCCAAGGTGCTCACTTTTGAACCTGACTGTCTCGACGTGGGGATGCCGGTGCTGGTCATGGGGACTGGGCTGGGTCCCAAGCACATCGGCGGATTTCCATGCGCCCCGGTGGGCGTGAACCACGCCGAATTCTACAAGGAGTGCGCGCCGCCTCGCTACCACCTCGTGGTCAAGGACTACGGGCATCTCGACATGCTGGATGACAATGTGCCCTATATCATCAACAACTGCATGTGCATGAGGAACCAACACGACACCAAAGATCTTGCTAGGAGGACCATGGGAGGAGCCATGGTTGCCTTCCTCAGGGCTAAATTGCGAATCGATGTTCGTGATCTCATCGCCATATATCATAATCCTGAGATCGCGCCAGCCGTCCTGGACCAAGTTGATGAGTTTCTTCCTTGCTTCGTTGGACGGCCAAATCCGTCGTCTGTGTGAGAGTTATATTACGTGCCTATGCCTATCTATTACTCCTAAATAAGGTGTGTTGGTGCATGGCCTTGTCATGGCTCATGACTACTATAGCACGTCCAGTCTTCCTAATTACTAAATAATAAGCACTAATGTCATGTGTGCATGTATCTATGTAGAATATATATGTGTTGTGTGCTATTTATCAATCCTTAAATGATGTTCATGTACCCTCAAAACAAAATGTATTTATTTTGTTGTGAAGTTTCCTACTTTATTTTCTCATACTATAACTTGGAACTAATTTGAGAGAAGTGCATATTACAAACACAAAGTACCACCAAAGTGTAATATACTGATACGTCCATCGTATCTACTTTTCCAAACTCTTTTGCCCTTATTTTGGACTCTAATCTGCATGATTTGAATGGAATTAACCCGGACTGACACTGTTTTCAGCAGAATTGCCATGGTATTATTTTTGTGCAGAAATAAAAGTTCTCGGAATGACCTAAAACTTCACGGAGATCAAGTACTTTATGCGGAAGCGTACAAACTTACAGATACTTGGCGATATCTCCTTCGTACTCGATGCAGCCCATGTGTAGCCCAGGGCTGCACCTTTGCGTCTCCAGTGGTGAGGAGATGTTGGGGAAGAAGCAGCACGGCGACGAGGATGGCAGCAGGTTTGCCGCAGGCACAGCTCTGCGGTGGCCGGTGGTGGAGATGGCCTTCACATACCTCAGCACATATTCAGGATCGGCTGTTAGGTGGGTTTAGATCGTGGTTCTGTTTTTCATAATGAAAACCCCCTTTTCCTTATATATATGTGTGTGTGCTGGGTACATGGGACCAAAATCAAACATGTGGATGTGTGGTGTGCTTTCGATCATTGCACACCTGGGGTCAAAAGGCTCCCCCTTTTCTCTCACGGTTTGTTTCAACCGTAGATCAATTCCAACAAATTGCCCTACATTATCAACAACTGCATGTGCATGAGGAACCAACACAACACCAAAGACCTTGCTAGGAGGACCATGGGAGGAGCCATGGTTGCCTTCCTCAGGGCTAATCTGGGAATCGATGCTCGTGATCTCATCGCCATATATCGTAATCCTGAGCTCACGCCGGCCATCCTGGACCAAGTTGATGAGTTTCTTCCTTGCTTCGTTGGACGGCCAGACCCGCCGTCTGTGTGAGAGTTATATTACGTGCCTATGCCTATCTATTACTCCTAAATAAGGTGTGTTGGTCTATGGCCATGTCATGGCTCATGACTACTATGGCACGTCCAGTCTTCCTAATTACTAAATAATAACCACTCATGTCGTGTGTGCATATATCTATGTTGAATATATATGTATTGTGTGCTATTTATCAATCCTTAAATGATGCTAATGTACCCTCAAAACAAAATGAGCTTCCTATTTATTTTGTTGTGAAGTTTTCTACTTTCTTTTCTCATACTATAACTTGAAACTAATTTGAGAGAAGTCCATATTACAAACTCAAACTACCACCAAGGTGTAATATACAACTCTAAACAATGAAATCATCTATTTTACAAACTCAAACTTCCAAAAAAAGGACAAAAAAATAATCCTGGACGGGTTTTGACCATTGTCTACCTAGTCATCAGCCCAACCAGTCTGCCACATCACCCACCCACTAACCTAGCCCCACCTCTCTCCCCTCACTCACCCAACCACTGCCTACAGTTGCCCCACCCCATGGCCGTCGTCGCCGCCTTCTGCCATGCCACCATGGCCTCTAGCCAATCGCCACCGTGCAAGTCTGGCCTCCTCCTCTTCTCCCTCTCGCATGCTCCTTCCCTACCCCACCTCGCGCCACCTAACGACCTCCATGCAGTCGCCGCCCCCAATCCCGACATCACCGCTCCATGGTCCACCTTCGCTTCTGCTTGTTGGTTCATGCCCCTATTTGGCTTGAGCCTCGACCGCTAGTTCGGCCGGAATGGGAGGCTGGATGAGGAGTAGGAAAGAGGGAGAAGAGGAGGAGGAGGAGGCTGGAGCAGTGGTTGTTGTGCCGAATCGGGGCGGTGATGCGACTGATGGGCGGCGACATCTATGGTGCCTCGAACACGGTGGCCTCGTGAGGTGAAGAAGGAGAGGGAGGTGAGGGAGGAGAGACGCGCGGAAGGGGGATGTGCTCGCCGATCGGTGGTTTTGCGGTGGGCTTGGAAGGGATGGCAGGGGGGTGGATTTGTCGAGTGGCGCTACAATTTGAGCTGTCGGGGTGGGAGGCCGTGGTGAGAGAGAGGGGGAGGGGGGGTTAGGTTTGACTAGGCTGTTCAACAGCTGTCAAAGATAGTCAAAAACTAGTCGAGGGTTCAACGACGACTGCGGTCCCGGGGCGATAGTTCTTAGAGGCACGTGCATGAAGATTTCCCGATTGTCATCGACAAGGTCAAGCCAGTTTCGGTAGTGAAACAAAGATATCGGCACGTCAACGGCTTGTTCTGGCGGCGGTAGTGGCTGTTCGGTGGTCTCGAAATCTCGATATAATTTTATTATGTTTGAGGTGCTTTGTACTTCCTGTAAACTTCAATAATAAATCTAGATCATTTTTGTAAATAATAATAATAAAACTAGTCATGATGACCTTTCCCGTTCCTAGAAAAACTAGTAGTTATGGAAAATAATAATTTTTCTGATCTTAAATAAGTGTCGTAGTTTTGAACTAGTGTTCAACACAAGGTCTTCCATCCCCTCAAAAAAAAACACAAGGCCTTCCAAAAAAATATGTTCAACACAAGGATTACATAGAAAACAATTCAGGGAAAATAGTATCGAACCGAACCGAAACCGGTCACGTTCCGCAGACCGTACCGACCATCGGGCCTCTATATACGAACAACCCGGCCGGCCCAACAACAGGAACCGACCAGGGCCGGCCGACGGAATCGCCTCCCCCGCGTCCAAGATCGCATGGCCAACTACGGAAACCCCTCCCCGCCGGCGCCGCCGACCGACGACGACTTGGTTTTACATGGCTTGCAGCAGCGGGGGACTGTGCGGCGCGTGTTCATTATCAGCCAAGGTGCTTCAGATCTGAGCCAACTTGAGGCTGACATCGAGGAGAGAATCGCGAGCCGCCGCCGCCCTGGTAGCACGGCCACCGACAGGATCCCGAGACGCCGCAGCCTTGATCGCATGACCAACTTGAGCTACCCGTCCCTGCCGCCCAGCCACTACCATGTTAGCACCTCCTTCCTAATTTCTTTTCTTTTCTCAACCCCAACAAAGCATACATCCATACTCCGTTGTTTGCCTTGATTTCTGTTAACATAATTAATTGATGAATTGTGTGTTTGTTTCAGCCATACTAACTTGATTCTGCCTGGCTTCTTGCAGTGGGGCGCTCCAGGCTTTCCCCGGCCCATGGTCATTCCCAAGCAACTCCCTCCAGGTGATGAACGTGCTTATGTACACGAATATTATCCTCCTAATAATCAGACCGTGCACTGTCTACCTCACGAAGACGGAGCAACGAAGGTGGTATGCCTGACCGAGATGCTCCCGTCACACCACCTCCTCGAGGACGACGAGTTTTACCAGCGCTCTTTGGAGGATGTCGACGAAGAAGCATGCGTGTTTAGCAACTTGGTGAATGTGGTCATCCCGCGGCCCGGCCCAAGCAATGTTGATCCGGTGGTCGCTGGAGTCGGGAGGGTCTTCTTGGAGTACTCGTGCCTCGACAGCTCGAATCTTTGCAAGATCGAGATGGATGGGAGATGGTGGGATGAGAAGCGAATCGTTGCAAGGTTCTATCCAGAGGACAAGTTTGCTGCCGGAGACTACGGCTACGAGCCTCTGACAGATAATACTTAGTTAGATAGATCTCGACCCAAACCCAATTAATCCCATGTCTTGTCTGTCAACTGCGTAGAGTTTGGTAGTTGACATCTTTGTTGGTAGTGTTTCGAAGCACATTGTAAGAAAGAGTTGCTGTAATCTCCATACATTACAATACATATGTACTTGCAATTTTTGTACTATATATACTAACAAGCAGTTATCTATAAAATACATGCAAAGATTCAAACAATACCATGAAAAAGTAATTTCAATCACAGGAAATACTTGTGAACCGTATGGTACTATCTACTAGTATAAAACTGTTTTTCACGGTCACATCAGCACATGGTTCAAAACCCTAAATACGATCATTCTGTTGAGAATAAAAACATGAGTACTTGCAAAGGGAACTAGCACTTTGAACGAATGCAGATCAATGGATCCATGTGCTTAAAGTTGAGTCTAAAGACCATACATTCAATGTGATGAACACCAGATGTTTCCCTAGCACAAGGTCTAACATTTGTGTAGCCAAGTAGCTAGCAAGACGTGTAGATCAGTAGAATTTGGAAGCAAGCTTTACTATGAGCTCGTTCACAACATCTGGATAGGTTTTAGCTATATGCTTCCAGCCTTTGGTACGCAATAAGATATGTAACTTTGCGGGAGACAGGAATCGCACGAACTGCACGCACGCCTCCTTCAGGCGACAACAGTGGTACTGCTCGGCTAGATCAAGAATAGTCGCCACCGAGCTCACGTCTAGGTGCTCACACAACTCGTCTTCGCACATCAACTTGAGTTTTGGGAGATCGTACCTATCCGCCGCTACGAGCAAGTGCTGCAGCCACGTCACTTGTTCGTCCTCTTCATCATATTCTTCTTCCGACTCGTCCTCGTCCGTGTCTCCTTCATCTTCATCCTCCTCCATATTGTCAACCTCCCTCTTGGGCAGCGAGTCATTGTAGATGAAAGTTAGCAAGGCCCTGAACACACTTGGTGCCATATCTTCTATGTGTATGACACTAGTAGTAACCTCCATCATGGAGCCAAAGAGCTGCGCCCTGAAGACCGAGGACCGAGTTGCAAGCACACACCGATGCGCGGCGAACGTCTCGCCACCGACCTCGAACGTCACGTCCACGCCCAACTTGGTTTGAAGAAGATCTCCGAATTGCCAGAGTACATCCGGCTTGGGCACCTCAATGGTCGGGGTGGGAGCAAAGCTACCGACGGCCGTGGCAACAAACAAGTCGCACCGGATGATGAAATTGTCATCCCTGAGATGTCTGGACGCCTCAAAGTCCCCGCTCTTCATCCACCTATGGTGGCCACATGAGGTGCCAGTCGAAAGAGAGGCTACTTCGGATGAGCGAATGCGTGCTGACTTCTGCTTGTCGATCTGGTCGATGAAACTGAACTCGAACTGCACCTTGACATGGCGCGAAACATCCTGGTCGAGAGCAAGGGTAATGGAAGTGTGGCCCTCGTCTTGGGAGCGCTCGCCGTTGAGCGAGTACAGGATGACCCACCAGTAGCCTCCCACCCTAAAAGGCCTAGACTTGATGCTCTTCCCGTTGGGCGTGTTCTCCTTGCTGCGTGAGTAGCCATCCACAATGAACAGACGGTAGCCGCTGGCCGCGCCGCAGACGACGACCGATGCAGATTGCAGCTTACCATCAGAGATGACAGATACGCCGGCGTACGGCATGACGAGCCCAGGACCTGCAGGCAGTGGTGGAGTTAGGATTTTAGAGTGGGGGTAACTAGAGATAATTTATCTTTAATACCACTCATTAACACGCCAATGCCATGCGCATATGAATCGATTCCTATACACTCCACCGTTCTAAAACTACTACTTCCTAGGTAAACAAATGTAAGACCTTTAGTGATCTAAGATGTTTTAGATTTGTTTACAGAGGGAGTAGATGATGCCCTGCACTTTGTTGTAGGAATATTTGCAATATATCTGAATAATATTTGATTGTATGGAATATTGGAGTAATATGACAGAACTAGAACTGAAAAATATGTATGATTGTTGTGCTTGATTATTGTATAGTTTTTTTGGCAAATAATATAAATAGCATAATACAATGAAAATTCTCGTGCATGCTTTTCATATTTAGGTGGGCCTTTTGCTATGCAGAGTTGCATGTTGAAGTGAGCATTTGTTGCTTTGTGAGGTGACAAATGCTTACATATTAAGAGGAAAAAGGTTAGTAGGGGCTAGCTAAGGTATAGAAGATAAGGTATATTCATCTTTTCAAAAGTTAAAATCACTAACTTTGGCCAAGTTTATAGAGAGAGAGAGAAAAATAAGTGTCTAGAAGGAACTCCCGCCCCCAATTTCATTTATTCAACGAGACTGGTAAGGCAAAGTTACTAAGTTATCATCCAAAGGTTCGGTCAAGGTTTACAAACTCACAACACCTGATCGACCCCCTCAAACCGACCGCAAAACTCATGTCTCCGAACGTCACGTATCTGCACTGCGACGTACACATAAAAACCATCTCGATTTTATTCAGTGTTGTAGATATTGACATATTTTACAGTAAATTTGATCAAACATAGCAATATTGACCCTTTTGGAAAAATCAACACACTTCATATATTATGAAACGGAAGGAGAATACACATGCCCCAAACCCCCAATCCAAACTTAGAAAAGAGAAAAGGCAAAGAGCAAAGGACAACCTTAAGAGATGAAGCAGCGGGGAAAGGAAGTCGATCGACTCCCGGTCGCGTCAGCCGGTTCCCGATCGATAGATCGCACTAACGGCGTACACAGCCTGTTACTCCTGGCCTGTCGATGTCGGCCTGCGCGGCTAGTGCTGCCGCCGTGTGCCGTCGCACTCCGGCAGTGCCCGGTACCCTAGGCGTGAGCCGTACGTCACTTGCGATTGGGGTTTTGGAACGGCGGCGGCGAAGGAGACCGGGAACATGGACACGTACGCGTTAACATGTGTGGTTCATATATATAGAATGTACTCAAACCATTCGTAAGCACATAAAACTCTCCGAGCAATTTAATTTCTGCGGAAGACATTCGTACGCCCTAGGTAATAAGGGCTCTATATATGTCGTTCCCTTTTCTCAAGAACCGGTTTTATATGTTCCAATCTTCCTTATATGATCCCTTTTTTTTGGAAGATTTGGCAGGGAACCAGCAAGGGTTCAACACAAGAAAATGAAACAATACTTAGCTTTTTTTTTTGAGGAAAAAAAATGAAACAATACTTAGCTAGAGACCGTGCATACATTGCAGGAAACCGTGTTACTCCCTCCGTCCCAAAATAAGTGTCACAACTTTTTACTTATTAGCGTTGTGGCGTTCTACAAACACACCGGTACATGAGTTTAATTACATTGAGGAATTCTCCAAAAACAACACCCAAATTTAGTCTGTTGCTCTTTTTATTTTCCATATAGGACTTCTAATATTTGATTCTTCTTGAAATAATCCTCCTACTTCTCCAACCTGACCCAGTCGAACGAGCAACATGTACCGATGCACATTTCAAATTACTAGTAATTGTGAATGTGCAAGGCCCAGTTTTCCCTAAATCTGTTACCCTAACTATATTTATTTTCCAAGAGAAAACAAAAATAGAACTGCAAGGATATAATCTCAAATATGTATCTGGCAGTCGATTACGTGGTACTTCGTATAATTCATTCCACAATGTGCCGTGCAAATCATGGAAAATGTACTATATTTTGCGAGATGAATTACACATTTAATAGTAGAAATGTCCACTATCTTTCTAAGACATGAGTATTACCTTGTAAGAAACTAAATTAGAACATGGGCATGCGACATAATTAAGTTATCACCTTAATTTGATGAAGATCAAATTTGATAAAATAAATATAACACATTCTCAAAACATTGATTCTTAAAGAACTTCCAACATGAAAACAGCTATGCAATAAAGGTGCTAAATAGAAACAAAATAGTAGGGATGGTGAAAACACCATCAGTCGCCAAAAGCTCGTTACCACATTAATAGAAGTCCTATGTTCATAATTCAATTCCTTTTGGACTGATCTACACACGAATATGTTAAGTTCTGTTTGAATGAAGGTGAAGACACCATCAGACACCAAAGCTCAGTGCCACATTAATAGAAGTTATATGTTCATAATTCCTCTGGACTGATCTACACACAAATATGTTAAGTTCTATTTGAATGAAATTTGTAAGTCCCAAGGAGACAATATAAGAGAAAGTTGGAGAGATGCATGTTGGGGAATGTAGTAATTGATGAAGCTATGTATCTAGGGTAGGGTCATGGACCTGTCCTAACTGCCCTACCCAAGGACATCTCTAGAAGAAATGACCTTTCAATCGACTTGGAGGTGTTCCACTCAACAGACTCGAAGACACTCGACCAAGAAGCAATCACTCGACCAAGAAGCAACCACTCGACGGCCAGGAGACCTAAAGTCACTCCGCACGCTAACGGTCGGGCATTAAGTAGCTTTTATGGTCATCATAGCACTTTATTAGGGACATTATCAGTAACGCCCGACCTTAATGTACTTAAAACCCTGCATAACTGAGGGCCGGAGGGGTCTGGCGAACTCTATATAAGCCACCCCCTCTTCAGTGTAAAGGGTTCGCACCCCTGTAATCCATACACACATAATCCAGTCGACCGCCTCCGGGCTCCGAGACGTAGGGCTATTACTTCCTCCGAGAAGGGCCTGAACTCGTAAACCTCGTGTGCTTACAACTACTCCACAACTAAGATCTTGCCTCTCCATACCTACCCCCCTACATTACTGTCAGACTTAGAACCACGACAGTTGGCGCCCACCGCGGGGAAGGTGTCTTAGCGATTTGTTGGAAGAGTTGCGATCTTTTCCGATCCAAATCATCATGGTTTCTGGCGGAGTTTTGGTGGAGGGCCGCGAGATCCGTCTCGGCGCGCTCACGTTCATCGCCGACGACTCTGCTTGGCTCCAGGAGGCTCTGCTCGACGTCGACGCACTCCCTGTCCGCAGGGAAACACACTTTCGCGCGTGCGTTCGCGGCGTCCTCTTGCGGCAACCGTCGACCCATTATCGGTCGGCCCCTGTGTTGTCCTCCCTCCCTGTTTCCCGCTGGCGCAAGCGCTCCGGTCGGTCGAGACTTCAGCGGTGGGTGAGACACGCGGTGGCACGCCAGTCGGCCACCCCTCAAGTCGCGGCGATCGAGCCCGACGAATTCCTCTACGGCCTGTTCGACTGGCTCCGCAGAGACCGCATCCGAGTGCGATAGCAGTGATCCGGCGGCGGAGGTTCTGATGGTTGATGGACCGTGCAGTCCTCCCGGTTTTCCCCGCACCCATGGAGGCGCAGGTGGAGGCGACCCATCGCATCCCCATGAGGAATATCTCCCCGAGCCTCTCACTTCGCTGCAGAGAGAAGAACTTCGTCGCCGGAACATGGATGCACTGCACACTCCTATCGTTGGAGAAACCCCCGAGGCTCGTGCTTTGGAGGACGCGCGCCTGGCAAACTTGGCTGAGCGCACTCGACTGGAGAACCTCCAGCGAGAACTCGACGAGCGTGCGCGACAACGAGTTCCAGAATCCAGTCGACGTCAGCTTTTTCCGCCCCCGCAGGTATATCAAACTCCGATTCAGAATTTAGCAGCTGCAACCCGTATAGCAGAGTCAATCCAGCCTTCCCAATTAGAGGTTGGCAGAGGCTTGCTGCAGATCAGAGCGTTACTCCGGGCAGCAGGAGACCAGAATTCCGCTGTTTCTCAGTCGTGGAACAGGATTCATAGCAGATCCATTGCCGCAGACACAGTCCAGTCGGCTCATAGTCCAAGATCGCCCCCGAGGCATGAGGGACATGGGGGCCGGCGTGATCAGTACGAAAACCATGAGCAGTATGATCACCGATTCGATCGTGACGATCGACGTCGAGTGCCCACCCCTCCCCCGAGGAGTGGTTCGTATGTGCCTCGACAGCAGGATGACAGGCGCCCTCATAGTGTTGGGCAAAGGATTCCAGTCGACCCCAGGGAACCAGGCTTTTATGCGAGATCCATTCTCGTTCAAGGTTTGGTCGACAGGAACAGAGCTCACCGAGAAGGTCACGACAGAGATGCACCTACCAGCAGCAGAGTACATGTTTCAGGGCCAGAGTGCTTTAGTAGAGCCATCAGGGCCGCTGTGATTCCTCCCAACTTCAGGTTGGCGACTGGAGTTAGTAAGTTCACTGGTGAGTCCAAGCCCGATACTTGGCTTGAAGACTACCGAGTGGCCGTCCAGATTGGCGGTGGCAATGATGAAGTGGCCATGAAGCACCTGCCTCTCATGTTGGAGGGCTCGGCCAGAGCGTGGCTGAATCAGTTAGCACCCAGCAACATTTACACTTGGGAAGATCTTGCCCGAGTGTTTGTCACTACATTTGAAGGAACATGCAAGCGACCGGCAGGACTGACGGAACTGCGGTCTTGCGTGCAGAAGCCGAATGAAACCTTGAGGGATTACTTCCAAAGATGGATCATGTTACATCACATGGTAGAGAATGTGCCTGATCACCAAGCAGTATGTGCCTTCAAAGAAGGCGTCAAGTACAGAGAGCTGAATCTGAAATTCGGTCAAACCGGAGACATGTCTCTGAATCGGATGATGGAGATTGCCACCAAGTACGCTAATGGTGAAGATGAGGATCGACTCCGGAGTGGCAAGCACAAGTCAGTCACCTAAGAAACCGGAGGAGGAAATTCCAATCGGAAACAGAAGCGGAAAGTCGAGCCAGCTGCTCCTGGGGAAGCCTTGGCTGTAACTCAAGGAAAGTTTAAGCGGAAACCCAAAGGGCCTTGGAACCCCAAGAAAGTTAAAGATCAAGACGGAAATGATGTGTTGGATTTTCCATGTCACATCCACACCAAGAAAGATGAAGAGGGTAAGAACATTTACCCGAAACATACCACTCGATAGTGTCGGCTCTTGATCCAGCAGTGCTAGGGCAAACAGCCCAAAGATAAGGAAAAGGAGTCGGACAAAGTTGAGGACAAGGAAGACAGTGATGATGGATACCCCCAGGTCAATTCCACCTTGATGATTTTTGCTGATGTTGAAAGCAAAAGTCGACTAAAAGTTATCAACCGTGAGGTGAATATGGTTGCTCCGGCGACACCCAGTTATCTGAAGTGGTCTCAGACTGCCATCACATTCGACCAGTCCGATCACCCAGCGCATATTGCCACCCCTGGGAGGCAAGCTTTGGTGGTCGACCCAGTTGTTGAAGGCACTCGACTGACCAAAGTCTTGATGGATGGTGACAGTGGTTTGAACATACTGTATGCTGAGACGTTGAAAGGGATGGTCATTCCGATGTCCAGACTCAGTACCAGCAACATGAGTTTCCATGGAGTCATTCCTGGGAAGAAGGCTGAGTCACTCGGCCAAATTGCTCTTGATGTGGTTTTCGGTGATTCCAAAAATTACCGCAAAGAAAAGTTGACGTTCGAAGTTGTGGATTTCCAGAGTGCTTATCACGCTATTTTGGGCAGACCAGCTTACGCACGCTTCATGGCTCGACCATGTTATGTGTATCTCAAATTGAAGATGCCTGGTCCCAAAGGTGTGATCACTGTTACGGGCAATCGAAAGAAAGCAGAAGAGTGTTTTCAGAAAGGCTCAAAGATAGCTGATGCTCAGATGGCAGTGGTGGAGCTGTAGGAGTACCAGAAGACTGCAGACCCGAGTTATTTGTTGCGGGCCAAGAAGCACGCTACAAAATCAGCTTTTCAGTCATCTGGTGAAACGAAGCCGGTTCACATTCACCCGACCGATCCCGGTGCTGCTCCGACTCATATCTCAACAACACTCAACTCCAAATAGGAAGAAGCGCTCATCTAGTTCCTCCGTGAGAACTGGGACATCTTTGCATGGAAGCCCTCTGACATGCCGGGTGTTCCCAGGGGGCTGGCTGAGCACCGCCTACTAGTCGACTCGAAAGTGAAACCCGTCAAAGAACATCTCCGGCGGTCCGCCGTATAGAAGAGAAAAGCTATTGGTGAGGAGGTGGCTCGGCTCTTAGCAGCGGAGTTCATCTGAGAGATTTACCACTCCGAGTGGCTCGCCAACGTTGTCATGGTCCCCAAGAAGGACAAGTCACTTCGCATGTGCATTGACTTTAAACATATCAATCGGGCCTGCCCGAAAGATCATTTTCCTCTCCCCCGCATCGACCAGATAGTCGACTCGACTACGGGATGTGAGCGACTGTCTTTTTTAGACGCCTATTCCGGGTACCATCAGATCCGTCTGTATGGACCTGACGAGATCAAAACAGCTTTCATCACTCCATTCGGGTGCTTCTGTTATGTTACCATGCCATTCGGCCTCAAGAATGCCGGGGCCACATTCATGAGGATGATTCAGAAGTGTTTGCTCACTCAAATCAGTCGGGATGTGGAAGCATACATGGATGATATTGTGGTCAAGTCACGGAAGGGTTCCGACCTGCTGACTGACCTTGCTGAAACCTTTGCCAACCTCAGGAGGTACGATATCAAGCTTAATCCATCAAAGTGCACATTCGGAGTTCCTGGCGGAAAGTTACTCGGTTTTCTCGTTTCCGAACGGGGAATCGATGCCAATCCAGAAAAAGTCGGTGCTATACTCAGGATGAAACGTCCTGTGCGAGTGCACGACGTCCAGAAGCTTACTGGTTGCTTGGCCGCTTTAAGTCGATTCATCTCTCGTCTCGGTGAAAAGGCATTGCCTCTTTACCGATTGATGAAGAAGTCAGACAAGTTCGAGTGGACTCCTGAAGCTGATGCAGCGTTTGTAGAGCTCAAAGCTCTGCTCTCCACCCAGTCGGTGCTTGCTGCTCCAATCAGCAAAGAGCCTTTGCTGCTTTACATCGCAGCCACGGGACAAGTCGTCAGTACGGTACTTATGGTCGAGCGGGAAGAAGAAGGAAAAGCCTTCAAAGTTCAGCGCCCAGTATATGTTTCTGAAGTTTTGACCCCGTCGAAGCAAAGATATCCTCATTATCAGAAGCTTGTATATGGGATTTATATGACCACAAAGAAGGTTGCTCACTACTTCTCTGATCATTCCATTACAGTCTCAGCGACGCTCCATTGTCAGAGATCCTGCACAACAGAGATGCAACTGGTCGAGTGGCAAAATGGGCGATTGAACTCCTTCCTCTAGATATCAAGTTTGAGGCAAAGAAAGCTATCAAGTCCCAAGCAATAGCAGATTTCGTCGCCGAGTGGATTGAACAACAACTGCCGACTCAGGTTCACTTCTTCGACGGTTCCAAAATGCTGAATGGTTCTGGTGCCGGGGTAGTATTGGTCTCCCCCCGAGGAGATAAGCTCAGATATGTTCTTCAAATCCACTTTGATTCCTCCAATAACAAAGCAGAATATGAAGCACTTTTATATGGGTTGCGCATGGCCATTTCACTCGGCGTCCATCGCCTCATGGTCTATGGCGACTTAGATTTGGTGGTTAGCCAAGTGATGAAGGAGTGGGACGTCAGAAGTCCGGCCATGACTGGTTATTGCAATGCAGTGAGAAAGCTGGAGAAGAAATTCGAGGGGTTAGAACTTCATCACATACCCCGACTGAAAAATCAAGCAGCTGATAATTTGGCGAAAATAGGTTCAAAAAGAGAAGCCATTCCCAGCAATGTGTTTTTGGAACACATCCACACACCATCAATTCAGGAGGATCCCTTCACTGAAGAGGCCCCGTAGCCAAAAAGTGCCACGGATCCGATTGAAGTTGAAGTTCCAGCTGTGGTCGACCTGATCATGGAAGTTTTGGTCATCACTCCCGACTGGACGGTACCGTACATCACGTACATCCTAAAGAAAGAACTCCCAAAAGATGAAGAAGGGGCTCGACAGATCGTCCGTTGATCCAAGGCCTTTACAGTCATAAAGGGATAGTTGTATAGAGAAAGCGTGACTGGAGTCAGTCAGAAGTGTATAACACCAGAAGAAGGTCGGATAATCCTTGATGATATCCACTCGGGGACCTGTGGTCATCATGTGTCCTCTCGGACCATTGTGGCTAAAGCATACCGAGCGGGTTTCTACTGGCCAAGGGTGAATGAAATGGCGAAAAAGATAGTCGACAAATGTGAGGGATGTCAGTTTTACTCCAATATGTCGCACAAACCCGCGTCAACCCTGAAAACCATTCCACTCGTCTGTCCCTTTGCTGTTTGGGACTGGACATGGTTGGACCACTGAGAACGGGCAGGAGCGGCTTCACTCATGTGCTAGTAGCAGTCGACAAGTTCACCAAATGGATTGAAGCTAAGCCTATCAAGAATCTTGATGCTTGCACTGCTATCAGTTTCATCAGAGAGTTGGTATTCAGATATGGAGTTCCGCACAGCATCATCACTGACAATGGGTCAAACTTCGATTCTGACAAATTCAGAGCCTTTTGCGCCTCTCAAGGCACACGAGTCGATTACGCTTCAGTCGCTCACCCCCAGTCGAATGGACAAGCGGAAAGAGCAAACGACTTAATTCTCAAAGGACTGAAACCCCGACTGATGCGCGATCTCAAGCACGCAGCAGGTGCATGGGTCGACGAGCTTCCATCAGTTCTTTGGGGATTGAGGACAACCCCGAACCGATCGACTGGAAGAACCCCATTCTTTCTGGTCTACGGAGCCGAAGCAGTTTTGCCGAGTGACCTGCTTCACAACGCACCCCGAGTCGAGCTCTACTCCGAAGATGAAGCAGAACAAGCCCGGCAGGACGCAGTCGACCTCCTGGAAGAAGAAAGAGAAATGGCCATGATCCGATCGACCATCTATCAGCAAGACTTGCGTCGATTCCATGCCAGAAATGTGAAGAATCGAGCCTTCCAAGAAGGAGACTTGGTCCTCTGAGTGGATCAACAGAAACCACACAACCTCGCTCCTACTTGGGAAGGTCCCTTCATAGTCACCAGAGTCCTCCACAATGGAGCGTACCACCTTTATAATGTCGATCGCCAGATTGATGAGCCACGAGCCTGGAATGCGGAGCTGCTCCGCCCCTTTTATATTTGAATTATCACTCGGATGAGATGTAATAAGAAAAACTTCTATAGTTTATCTATCAAAGACAAGAGCGTTATAATTTTTCCAGTAGTTGTTATTGTTTTTGTTTGTGTGAGAAATCCCCAGTGGGTGGCTTAGATGCGAATCCGTTTCACCTAAGTTTGCAAAAATAATTTCCTACCGAGTGGTGAGCCAGCCTCTCGCTCAGGGGCTTACCTGCAAACCCGTTTCGCCTAAGTGTTTGAAAATCCTACCGAGTGGTCAGCCAGCCTCCCACTTGGGGGCTTAGCTGCAGTCCAGTACTCGCCTAAGTATTTGAAAATCCTACCGAGTGGAGAGCAATCCTCCCACTCGGGGGCTTAGCTGCAGTCGAGTACTCGCCTAAGTTCTCTCACTAAGAGGCTTAATGGCAGTCCAGCACTCGCCCAAGTTTGAAAAAATCCTACCGAGTGGGGAGCCAACCTCCCACTCAGGGGCTTAGCTGCAGTCGAGTACTCGCCTAAGTTCTCTCACTAAGAGGCTTAATGGCAGTCCAGCACTCGCCTAAGTTTGAAAAAATCCTACCGAGTGGAGAGCCAGCCTCCCACTCGGGGGGTTAGCTGCAGTCCAGTACTCGCCTAAGTATTTGAAAATCCTACCGAGTGGTGAGCCAGCCTCCCACTCGGGGGCTTAGCTGTAGTCCAGTACTCGCCTAAGTATTTGAAAATCCTACCGAGTGGAGAGCGACCCTCCCACTCGGGGGCTTAGCTGCAGTCCAATACTCGCCTAAGTATTTGAAAATCCTACCGAGTGGAGAGCGACCCTCCCACTCGGGGGCTTAGTTGCAGTCCAGTACTCGCCTAAGTATTTGAAAATCCTACCGAGTGGAGAGCGACCCTCCCACTCGGCGGCTTAGCTGCAGTCCAGTACTCGCCTAAGTATTTGAAAATCCTACCGAGTGGAGAGCGACCCTCCCACTCGGGGGCTTAGCTGCAGTCCAGTACTCGCCTAAGTATTTGAAAATCCTACTGAGTGGAGAGCGACCCTCCCACTGGGCGGCTTAGCTGCAGTCCAGTACTCGCCTAAGTATTTGAAAATCCTACCGAGTGGAGAGCAACCCTCCCACTCGGGGGCTTAGCTGCAGTCTAGTACTCGCCTAAGTATTTGAAAATCCTACCGAGTGGAGAGCGACCCTCCCACTCGGGGGCTTAGCTGCAGTCCAGTACTCACCTAAGTTTGAAAAATCCTACCGAGTGGAGAGCGACCCTCCCACTCGGGGGCTTAGCTGCAGTCCAGTACTCGCCTAAGTTTGAAAAATCCTACCGAGTGAAGAGCGACCCTCCCACTCGGAGGCTTAGCTGCAGTCCAGTACTCACCTAAGTTTGAAAAATCCTACCGAGTGGAGAGTGACCCTCCCACTCGGAGGCTTAGCTGCAGTCCAGTACCCGCCTAAGTGCGAAACACATCCCAATCCGCAAGGACGACGAGGTGCAGGTCGACTGCCACCTTCTCCTTCGGAGCTTCGCCACAAATACAACGTGCGCTCCATCCCAATATGCAAGGACAACGAGGTGCAGGTCGACTGCCACCTTCTCCTTCAGAGCTTCGCCACAAATACAACGTGCGCTCCATCCCAATCCGCAAGGACGATGAGGTGCAGGTCGACTGCCACCTTCTCCTTCGGAGCTTCGCCACAAATACAACGTGCGCTCCATCCCGACCCACAAGGACCACGAGGTGCAGGTCGACTGCTACCTCCTTCTTCGGAGCTGCGTCACAAATACAAAAGTTGTCTCGAGTGAAGAACGAGTTCCACTCGACGGAGAATTCATGAAGATATTCAACGATAAACCAAGTTCGGATAAATCCTAAAGGTTCCAGACCGCAGATCGAAGTGCTCGGGCATTCAGCCCGAAAGAGGTTAATGGTTACAAAAACCACTCGGCATTCCGAGGCAAATTTAAAGTGGGGCATAAAAGTTTGTTCACTCCGCAGGAGGAGGACTGGCAGGCTTGACGAACTCGTCCAGGTCGACACCGTCGGCGATCCGAGTGGCTGTAGCAATAAAAGTCTCCATAAAAGATCGGAAGTCATGCCTCTGGGTGTTGGCGACCTTGATTGCTGCCAGCTTATCTTCTCGTGCCTCCTTGCAGTGGACACGAACCAAAGACAGAGCCTCATCAACACCACACCGGGCGGAGGATTTCTTCCATTCTTGCACTCGGTCAGGGATCTCGTTCAGTCGAGTCATCAAAGATTCCAGATCATTCTGAAGCGTCGCCCCCGGCCAAAGCGTCGAGTCGATTCGAGAGACAACCTCCTTCAGGCGTGCGAGGTAGCTTGTGGCGCTGGCGATACGGGACTCCAGTCGGAGCACGTTCATCGCAGTTTCGTCGCAGACCGGGGAAGCGATAGGGTCCAGACCCGTCTCGACCCTTCCAGTTTCTTCATCAAAGTCTTGACAAAGTTCTGCAGCCAAAAGTCAGTTCAATCAACCTAGCAAAATCCGATGGCAAGCATCAACATAGTCGGATTAAAAGAAATACCTCCCAGCACGAGATAAAGCTTCTTGGCAAGGGTCCTCAGATAAGCTTCTGTGTCGTTCCTCTTGCGGATCGCAGACTCCAACTTTTCGTTCAGGGCGACCTTATCCTTCTTCAGGCTGGTCACTTCGCGGTTAGCTTCATTTAGACAAGATGTCAGTCTAGTCACCTCTCCTTCAAGCGTTTCGACTGAAGCAAGCTTCTTCTCTGCAAGAGCGGTTTTGTCTTGGGCTGCTTTTTGCGCGGCGGCGAGGTTCGAGTCCTTCTTGTCCAGAGCCAACTTCATTCTCTCTGCAAAAAAAGTAATCGAATAAAAAAAGAGACCAAAGAGATATATTGAAGTTCAGTCGGCAATCAGTTACCTTCCATACCAGCGGCCTCGTCTTGAGCTTTTTTCAGATTTTGCTGAGCCAATTCCAAGTCAAGGTTTAGTTGGATCTGCTGTTTCTCCAAGTCAGCAAAGCGAGCTCCAAGATCACAAGATTTCTGCAATCAGGGAGGGGAAGTTATTTTAAAGCGAAAAACGACAAAGACAATAAATATTAAGACTATGGTCAACTGCCCGCAGTCCACCATAGTCTCGGGGACTACACCCAGTGGGTGCACTTTGCGTGCCCCCACCGGTTCTGATCCCACTCGACCGGCCCGCTGGAGTCGAGTGCTGGGAGTAAAAAAAGAGAGAGAAAGAACAATTGCGCCGTCAAGAAAGAAGTGGACAACAAGCTGTTCAGACCCCAGTCGACTGCCAGCAGTCGACCGCGGTCTCGGGGACTACACCCAGTGGGTGCACTTGGCGTGCCCCCACCGGTTCTGATCCCACTCGCCCAGACCAAGTGGAAGAGTGAAACTACCAAAAACGACAACAACACCCATTTGGTTTACACTCAACACGGCCAGACCAGATCGAGCGAAAGAATCAAAATACAAAGACTACAGTCGAATGCCAGCAGTCCACCGTAGTCTCGGGGACTACACCCAGTGGGTGCGCTCAGCGCGCCCCCACTAGTCCAAAAAATCAATCGATGCACCCAGTGGGTGTACAGATGCAAAGATTTTCGGAAAGAGAGTCTTCAGGTAGCATATCCTAATAGAACAAGCGGTGACCAAAAACCTGAACATTGGTTTGGAGAGCCGAGCTGGCGTCATAGGCGGCCTGACTGGCGTCCCGCACCGCCTTCATCTTCTCCATCATAATGCACGCCTGGCGTATGGCTTCCTTGGCAGCATTCACTTCATCCTCTGGGACATGATGGATCGCAAAAACTGAAGGTGGGTCGGCAGGAGCTTGAACAGTCGACGAAGAAGGCAGAGCACTCGACAATGGTACGTCAAAGGTAACAGAACCCCGATTGGCATCACCAGCGTCCTAAACGACTGGTTCCGCCATCGGCGTCGACTGTGGCACCTTGCTTGCAGGAGCTTTCCTATTTTTCCTCGTCAAAGGCCTCTCAGGCTCTTCATCATCATCATCATCGGGGAGGTCAATAATGTTAGGAGCTGTTCAAAGATCAATCGCCAAAATCACATCACCCAATGGTACACATTGCAGTTGAGTCGACCAAATAAAGACAGAATGACAGAAATCATACCCAGATTGGAAGTGACTGCATCCTCCATTACCTCATCCTCATCCCTGTAAGCTGAGGTCCCGGAAGTAGCAGCGCTGCCAGTTCCAAAGTTCGTCTGGTTAAATCAAGAAAAAATAAACAACATGGAGCGTCGAGTGAATACAAAGGGAGACACTCACGCAGAAGCGATGGGGATGTCAATCTTAATATTCGGCAACGCCTTCTGAGGCTTCTGCTCTGCAACTTTGGGATGCTTTGACGCTTTTTCAGTTGGGTTTGTGAAGATGTCCGAGGACGCTTCGAAGACTGACCAGTCTGAGCAATCGCCTTTTCACGGGCGCTCGGTCGTTCTTGGTCAAGCTTGGATCGCCTCTCCCTGCGAGGAGGCGACTCAACTTCTTATTCCTCACTTGGGTCGTCGCTTTCTCCGTCCCCTTCTCCGTCAGAATGCCATTCGCCACTGTCGCGCCGCTCGCCTCTCCTTCCGGGTCTTGCTCTTGCTCTCCGTTGGGCATTGAGTACATTTCAATAAGGGCCTGAAAGAAAGCAGGAAGAATAAAGTCAGTCGACGCAGAATAGACAGCTGCGCGAGTGAATTCAGATTATAATCAAAAGCTCAGAATCAGACCTTTTCTGGTTCATGGGACTAGTCGAATGGAGGAACTCTCCTGGCTCCCCTGGGGTTGTCCTTGTTTCCGGTGATGCCCGACAGCCACGCCTCTAGTGTGTCGTCATCGACCTCCTCCGGGTGAATCCGAGTGGTGTCATCAAGACCCGAATACATCCACATCGGATGGTCTCGAGCTTGAAGAGGCTGGATGTGCCGCCGAAGGAAAACCTCCAAGAGATCCATGCCAGTGACCCCGTCACGGATAAGCTGTACCACTCGGTCGACCAGCACCTTAACTTGCGCCCTCTCCTCCGGGATCACCTTCAAAGAGGAGGATTTCCTCACTCGGTCCATGGTAAAAGGAGGGAGGCCAATCGACTGCCCTGGCGTCGGCTGGTCTTTGCAGTAAAACCAGGTCGACTGCCATCCGCGGACCGAGTGAAGGAAATATGCCCTCGAGGCAATAATAAAGTTATTATTTATTTCCTTATATCATGATAAATGTTTATTATTCATGCTAGAATTGTATTAACCGGAAACATAATACATGTGTGAATACATAGACAAACAGAGTGTCACTAGTATGCCTCTACTTGACTAGCTCGTTAATCAAAGATGGTTATGTTTCCTAACCATGAACAAAAGAGTTGTTATTTGATTAAACGGGATCACGTCATTAGAAGAATTATGTGATTGACATGACCCATTCCATTAGCTTAGCACCCGATCGTTTAGTGTGTTGCTATTGCTTTCTTCATGACTTATACATGTTCCTATAACTATGAGATTATGCAACTCCCGTTTTCCGGAGGAACACTTTGTGTGCTACCAAACGTCACAACGTAACTGGGTGATTATAAAGGAGCTCTACAGGTGTCTTCAAAGGTAAATGTTGAGTTGGCGTATTTCGAGATTAGGATTTGTCACTCCGATTGTCGGAGAGGTATCTTTGGGCCCTCTCGGTAATGCACATCACATAAGCCTTGCAAGCATTGCAACTAATGAGTTAGTTGTGAGATGATGTATTACAGAACGAGTAAAGAGACTTGCCAGTAACGAGATTGAACTAGGTATTAAGATACCGATGATCGAATCTCGGGCAAGTAACATATTGATGACAAAGGGAACAACGTATGTTGTTATGCGGTCTGACCGATAAAAATCTTCGTAGAATATGTGGGATCCAATATGAGCATCCAGGTTCCGCTATTGGATATTGACCGGAGACATGTCTCGGTCATGTCTACATTGTTCTCGAACCCGTAGGGTCCGCACGCTTAAGGTTTCGATGACAGTTATATTATGAGTTTATGAGTTTTGATGTACCGAAGTTAGTTTGGAGTCCCGGATGTGATCACGGACATGATGAGGAGTCTCGAAATAGTCGAGACATAAAGATTGATATATTGGACGACTATATTCGGACACCGGAAGTGTTCCGGGTGATTTCGGAGAAAACCGGAGTGCCGGAGGGTTACCAACCCCCCGGGAGAAGTAATGGGCCTTATGGGCCTTAGTGGAGAGAGAGGGGCGGCCAGGGTGGGCCGCGCGCCCCCTTCCCCTCTGGTCCGAATTGGACTAGGAGAGGGGGGGCGGCGCCCCCCTTTCCTTCTCCCTCTCCCCCTTCCTTTCCCCTTCCTAGTAGGAGTAGGAAAGAGGGGAGTCCTACTCCTACTAGGAGGAGGACTCCTCCTCCTTGGCACGCCCTAGGGCCGTCCGGCCTCCTCCCCTTGCTCCTTTATATACGGGGGCAGGGGGCACCCCTAGACACACAAGTTGATCCTGGTGATCGTTTTCTTAGCCGTGTGCGGTGCCCCCTTCCACCATACTCCTCGATAATATTGTAGCGGTGCTTAGGCGAAGCCCTGCGACGGTAGAACATCAAGATCGTCACCACGCCGTCGTGCTGACGGAACTCTTCCCCGACACTTTGCTGGATCGGAGTCCGGGGATCATCATCGAGCTGAACATGTGCTAAAACTCGGAGGTGTCGTAGTTTCGGTGCTTGATCGGTCGGGCCGTGAAGACGTACGACTACATCAACCGCGTTGTCATAACGCTTCCTCTATCGGTCTACGAGGGTGCGTAGATCACACTCTCCCCTCTCGTTGCTATGCATCACCATGATCTTGCGTGTGCGTAGGACTTTTTTTGAAATTACTACGTTCCCCAACACCGAGTCGGGAAGAATCATTGCCGGAAAGGAACTTTTCCCTCTCATCTGTACACCAAGACCCCCACACATCTGAATCACTTGTGTTCTCTCGTCACTCGGATTGGCCTTTTTCACCGTCTGAGAACGACAGGTGAAAATGTGCTTGAAAAGACCCCAGTGAGGCCGACAACCCAAGAAATTCTCCCACAAAGACACGAAAGCAGCGAGATGCACGATTGTGTTGGGAGTGAGGTGGTGGAGTTGTGCCCCAAAGAAATTCAGAAATCCCCGAAAGAAAGGGTGAGGAGGCAAGGAAAATCCACGATCGACGTGGGTGTCAAGGAGAACGCGCTCACCCTCCCGAGGTTGCGGCTCGGATTCCTTCCCCGGAAGCCGCGCCGATTCATGAGGGATCAGTCCTCCGTCGGCTAGGTCGTCGAGGTCTTCTTGGCGGATCGCTGAGCGGATCCAGTTGCTCTGGATCCAGCCCTTCGGCAGGCCGGCTCATGAGGAAGATCCACCCCGACTGGTCGCCTTCCCCTTCACCTTTGCTGTCGCCTTCTTCGCCCGCTCTAGAGCCGCCGTCTTCTCCTTCCCCATCGTCACCGGCGAGACACGTACGGAGCGGCAACACTGGGGCGAGAGCGAGCGCAATGAAGAAGCCTAAAGAGGGGAAGAGGAAATGAGAACGCACTGTTCAAGAAACCCCGGTCCGATGCCTTATATGAGGTCGCTTCCGAGTGGCTGACTGGTAGGCCCGGACGATCCTGTCAAATCCCGTAACAATCGCGCGCGCGATACGTGGCAATAAAGGTGGCGCAGAGATTGAGGCGGCTCCTCCCTATCCCATCTGATTACTGCGGCCTCCCCCGTCCCGCGCGCTTCCCAAAATTCGAATCCCGCGAAATCTATGGGCAGCAGAACAACTTGTCAGACGGAAGATCTCCTCCACACCGTCACTCGGAGCTTTTCAGGTAAAGAAACTCACTCGACAAAAAACTAAGAATGGATCAAGGCGATTGAAAAGGAAGTTCATGTCATCACTTGGGTTCATTGATCCGAAACAAGATATGCTCATGGCATGAAAAATGAGTCGGAGAAGTTCTCAACTCCTTCCCCACTCAAACCTCGATCCATTCGGGGGCTAATGATGAAGCTATGTACCTAGGGTAGGGTCATGGACCTGTCCTAACTGCCCTACCCAAGGACATCTCTAGAAGAAATCACCTTTCAATCGACTTGGAGGTGTTCCACTCGACAGACTCGAAGACACTCGACCAAGAAGCAATCACTCGACCAAGAAGCAACCACTCAACGGCCAGGAGACCTAAAGTCACTCCGCACGCTAACGGTCAGGCATTAAGTAGCTTTTATGGTCATCATAGCACTTTATTAGGGACGTTATCAGTAACGCCCGACCTTAATGTACTTAAAACCCTGCATAACTGAGGGCCGGAGGGGTCTGGCGAACTCTATATAAGCCACCCCCTCTTCAGTCTAAAGGGTTCGCACCCCTGTAATTCATACACACATAATCCAGTCGACCGCCTCCGGGCTCCGAGACATAGGGCTATTACTTCCTCCGAGAAGGGCCTGAACTCATAAACCTCGTGTGCTTACAACTAGTCTATAGCTAAGATCTTGCCTCTCCATACCTAGCTACCCCCCTACATTACTGTCAGACTTAGAACCACGACAGTAATTTCAAAAAAAATCCTACGCACACGCAAGATCATGGTGATGCATAGCAACGAGAGAGGAGAGTGTTGTCTACGTACCCTCGTAGACCGAAAGCGGAAGCGTTAGCACAACACAATTGTTGTAGTCGTACGTCTTCACGGCCGGACCGATCAAGCACCGAAACTACGACACCTCCGAGTTCTAGCACACGTTCAGCTCGATGACGATCCCCGGACTCCGATCCAGCAGAATGTCGGGGAAGAGTTCCGTCAGCACGACGGCGTGGTGACGATCTTGATGTTCTACCGTCGCAGGGCTTCGCCTAAGCACCGCTACAAAATAATCGAGGATTATGGTGGAAGGGGGCACCGCACACGGCTAAGAGATCAATGATCAATTGTTGTGTCTTTGGGGTGCCCCCTGCACCCGTATATAAAGGAGCAAGGGAGGAGGAGGCCGGCCCTAGGAGGGTGCGCGCCAAGTGTGGAGTCCTACTAGGACTCCCTAGTCCTAGTAGGATTCCACCTCCCATATGGAATAGGAAAAGAGGAAGGGAAAAGGAGAAGGAAGGAAGGGGGCGCCCCCCTTCCCTAGTCCAATTCGGACCAGACCAAGGGGAGGGGTGCAGCCACCCTTGAGGCCCTTTTCCTTCTTTCCCGTATGGCCCAATACGTATTCCCGTAACTCTCCGGTACTCCAAAAATACCCGAATCACTCGGAACCTTTCCGATGTCCGAATATAGTCGTCCAATATATCGATCTTTACGTCTCGACCATTTCGAGACTCCTCGTCATGTCCCCGATCTCATCCGAGACTCCAAACTCCTTCGGTACATCAAAACTCATAAACTCATAATATAACTGTCATCGAAACCTTAAGCGTGCGGACCCTACGGGTTCGATAACAATGTAGACATGACCGAGACACGTCTCCGGTCAATAACCAATAGCGGAACCTGGATGCTCATATTGGCTTCCACATATTCTACGAAGATCTTTATCGGTCAGACCGCATAACAACATATGTTGTTCCCTTTGTCATCGGTATGTTACTTGCCCGAGATTCGATCGTCGGTATCTCAATACCTAGTTCAATCTCATTACCGGCAAGTCTCTTTACTCGTTCCGTAATACATCATCCTGCAACTAACTCATTAGTTGCAATGCTTGCAAGGCTTAAGTGATGTGCATTACCGAGAGGGCCTAGAGATACCTCTTCGACAATCGGAGTGACAAATCCTAATCTCGAAATACGCCAACCCAACAAGTACCTTCGGAGACACCTGTAGAGCACCTTTATAATCACCCAGTTACGTTGTGACGTTTGGTGGCACACAAAGTGTTCCTCCGGTAAACTGGAGTTGCATAATCTCATAGTCATAGGAACATGATTAAGTCATGAAGAAAGCAATAGCAACAAACTAAACGATCAAGTGCTATGCTAACGGAATGGGTCAAGTCAATCACATCATTCTCCTAATGATGTGATCCCGTTAATCAAATGACAACTCATGTCTATGGTTAGGAAACATAACCATCTTTGATCAACGAGCTAGTCAAGTAGAGGCATACTAGTGACACTCTGTTTGTCTATGTATTCACACATGTATTATGTTTCCGGTTAATACAATTCTAGCATGAATAATAAACATTTATCATGATATAAGGAAATAAATAATAACTTTATTATTGCCTCTAGGGCATATTTCCTTTAGTCTCCCACTTGCACTAGAGTCAATAATCTAGTTCACATCGCCATGTGATTTAACATCAATAGTTCACATCACCATGTGATTAACACCCATAGTTCACATCGACATGTGACCAACACCCAAAGGGTTTACTAGAGTCAATAATCTAGTTCACATCACTATGTGATTAACACCCAAAGAGTACCGAGGTGTGATCATATTTTGCTTGTGAGAGAAGTTTAGTCAACGGGTCTACCACATTCAGATCCGTAAGTATTTTGCAAATTCCTATGTCAACAATGCTCTGCATGGAGCTACTCTAGCTAATTGCTCCCACTTTCAATATGTATCCAGATTGAGACTTAGAGTCATCTGGATCAGTGTCAAAACTTGCATCGACGTAACCCTTTACGACGAACCTTTTGTCACCTCCATAATCGAGAAACATATCCTTATTCCGCTAAGGATAATTTTGACCAATGTCCAGCGATCTACTCCTAGATCACTATTGTACTCCTTTGCCAAACTCAAGGGAGGGTATACAATAGGTCTGGTACACAACATGGCATACTTTATAGAACCTATGGCTGAGGCATAGGGAATGACTTTCATTCTCTCTCTATCTTCTGTCGTGGTTGGGTTTTGAGTCTTACTCAACTTCACACCTTGTAACACAGGCAAGAACTCCTTTTTGATTGTTCCATTTTGAACTACTTCAAAATCTTGTCAAGGTATGTACTCATTGAAAAAACTTATCAAGCGTATTGATCTATCTTTATAGATCTTGATGATCAATATGTAAGCAGCTTCGCCGAGGTCTTTCTTTAAAAAACTCCTTCCAAACATTCCTTTATGCTTTGCAGAATAATTCTATATTATCTCCGATCAACAATATGTCTTTCACATATACTTATCAGAAATGCTGTAGTGCTCCCACTCACTTTCTTGTAAATACAGGCTTCATCGTAAGTCTGTATAAAACTATATGCTTTGATCAACTTATCAAAGCGTATATTCCAACTCTAAGATGCTTGCACCAGTCCATAGATGGATCGCTGGAGCTTGCATATTTAATTAGTACCTTTAGGATTGACAAAACCTTCTGGTTGCATCATATACAACTCTTCTTTAATAAATCCATTAAGGAATGCAGTTTTGTTTATCCATTTGCTAGATTTCATAAAATGCGGCAATTGCTAACATGATTCGGACAGACTTAAGCATAGATACGAGTGAGAAACTCTCATCGTAGTCAACACCTTGAACTTGTCGAAAACCTTTTTGCGATAATTCTAGATTTGTAGATAGTAACACTACTATCAGCGTCCGTCTTCCTCTTGAAGATCCATTTAATCTCAATGGCTCGCTGATCATTGGTCAAGTCAATCAAAGTCCATACTTTGTTCTCATACATGGATCTCATCTCAGATTTCATGGCCTCAAGCCATTTCGCGGAATCTGGGCTCATCATCACTTCCTCATAGTTCGTAGGCTCGTCATGGTCAAGTAACATGACCTCCAGAACAGGATTACCGTACCACTCTGGTGCAGATCTCACTCTGATTTACCTACGAGGTTCGGTAGTAACTTGATCTGAAGTTACATGATCATCATCATTAGCTTCCTCACTAATCGGTGTAGTAGTCACAGGAACATATTTCTGTGATGAACTACTTTCCAATAAGGGAGCAAGTATAGTTACCTCATCAAGTTCTACTTTCCTCCCACTCACTTCTTTCGAGAGAAACTCCTTTTCTAGAAAGGATCCATTCAAAGCAACGAATATATTGCCATCGGATCTGTGATAGAAGGTGTATCCAACATTTTCTTTTGGGTATCCTATGAAGACGCACTTCTCCGATTTGGGTTAGAGCTTATCAGGTTGAAAATTTTTCACATAAGCATTGCAACCTCAAACTTTAAGAAACGACAGCTTAGGTTTCTTGCCAAACCATAGTTCATACGGTGTCGTCTCAACGGATTTAGATGGTGCCCTATTTAACGTGAATGCAGCTGTCTCTAATGCATAACCCCAAAATGATAGTGTTAGATCGGTAAGAGACATCATAGATCGCACCATATGTAATAAAGTATGGTTATGACGTTCGGACACACCATTATGCTGTGGTGTTCCAGGTGGCGTGAGTAGTGAAACTATTTCACATTTGTTTTTAGCTGAAGGCCAAACTCGTAACTCAAGTATTTTACTTCTGCGATCATATCTTAGAAACTTTTATTTTTGTTACGATGATTCTCCACTTCACTCTGAAATTCTTTGAACTTTTCAAATGTTTCAGACTTGTGTTTCATCAAGTAGATATACTCATATCTGCTCAAATCATCTGTGAAGATCAGAAAATAATGATACCTGCCACGAGCCTCAATACTCATTGGACCACATACATCAGTATGTATGATTTTCAACAAATCTGTTGCTCGATCCATTTTTCCGGAGAACGGAGTCTTGGTCATCTTGCCCATGAGGAATGGTTCGCAAGCATCAAGTGATTCCAAAAGCCCATCAGCATGGATTTTCTTCATGTGCTTTACACCAATATGACCTAAATGGCAGTGCCACAAATAAATTGCACCATCATTATTAACTTTGCATCTTTTGGTTTCAATATTATGAATATGTGTATCACTACGATCGAGATCCAACGAATCATTTTTATTGGGTGTGTAACCATATAAGGTTTTATTCATGTAAACAGAACAACAATTTATTCTCTTACTTAAATGAATAATCGTATTGCAATAAACATGATCAAATCATATTCATGCTCAATGCAAACACCAAATAACACTTATTTAGGTTCAACACTAATCCCAAAAGTATAGGCAGTGTGCGATGATGATCATATCAATCTTGGAACCACTTCCAACACACATCGTCACTTCACCCTTAACTAGTCTATGTTCATTTTGCAACTCCCGTTTCGAGTTACTACTCTTAGCAACTGAACCAGTATCAAATACCGAGGGGTTGCTACGAACACTAGTAAAATACACATCAATAATCTGTATATCAAATATACCTTTGTTCACTTTGCCATCCTTCTTATCCGCCAAATACTTGGGGCAGTTCCGCTTCTAGTGACCCGTCCTTTTGCAGTAGGAGCACTTAGTCTCATGCTTAGGACCAGACTTGGGCTTCTTCACTTGAGCAGCAACTTGCTTGCCGTTCTTCTTGAAGTTCCCCTTCTTCCCTTTGCCCTTTTCTTGAAACTAGTGGTCTTACCATCAACACTTGATATTTTTCTTGATTTCTACCTTCGTCGATTTCAGCATTACGAAGAGCTTGGGAATTGTTTCCGTTATCCCTTGCATATCATAGTTCATCACGAAGTTTTACTAACTTGGTGATGGTGACTAGAGAATTCTGTCAATCACTATTTTATCTGGAAGATTAACTCCCACTTGATTCAAGCGATTGTAGTACCCAGACAATCTGAGCACATGCTCACTGCTTGAGCTATTCTCCTCCATCTTTTAGCTATAGAACTTGTTGGAGACTTCATATGTATCAACTCGGGTATTTGCTTGAAATATTAACTTCAACTCCTGGAACATCTCATATGGTCCATGACATTCAAAACGTCTTTGAAGTCCCGATTCTAAGCCGTTTAAGCATGGTGCACTAAACTATCAAGTAGTCATCATATTGAGCTACCCAAATGTTCATAACATCTGCATCTGCTCCTGCAATAGGTTTGTCACCTAGCGGTGCATCAAAGACATAATTCTTCTGTGCAGCAATGAGGATAAACCTCAGATCACGGATCCAATCCGCATCATTGCTACTAACATCTTTCAACTTAGTTTTCTCTAGGAACATATCAAAAATAAAACAGGGGAGCTAAACATGAGCTATTGATCTACAACATAGATATGCTAATACTACCAGGACTAAGTTCATGATAAATTAAAGTTCAATTAATCATATTACTTAAGAACTCCCACTTAGATAGACATCCCTCTAATCCTCTAAGTGATCACGTGATCCAAATCAACTAAACCATGTCCGATCATCACGTGAGATGGAGTAGTTTCAATGGTGAACATCACTATGTTGATCATATCTACTATATGATTCACGCTCGACCTTTCGGTCTCCATGTTCCGAGGCCATATTTATTATATGCTAGGCTCGTCAAGTTTAACCTTAGTATTCTGTGTGTGCAACTGTTTTGCACCCGTTGTATTTGAACGCAGAGCCTATCACACCCGATCATCACGTGGTGTCTCAGCACGAAGAACTTTCGCAACGGTGCATACTCAGGGAGAACACTTATACTTAGATAATTTAGTGAGGGATCATCTTATAATGCTACCGTCAATCAAAGCAAGATAAGATGCATAAAAGATAAACATCACATGCAATCAATATAAGTGATATGATATGGTCATCATCATCTTGTACTTGTGATCTCCATCTCCGAAGTACCGTCATGATCACCATCATCACCGGCGTGACACCTTGATCTCCATCGTAGCATCGTTGTCGTCTCGCCAATCTTATGCTTCCACGACTATCGCTACCAATTAGTGATAAAGTAAAGCATTACAGCGCGATTGCATTGCATACAATAAAGCGACAACCATATGGCTCCTGCCAGTTGCCGATAACTCGGTTACAAAACATGATCATCTCATATAATAAAATTTAGCATCATGTCTTGACCATATCACATCACAACATGCCCTGCAAAAACAAGTTAGACGTCCTCTACTTTGTTGTTGCAAGTTTTACGTGGCTGCTACGGGCTTAGAAAGAATCGTGCTTACCTAAGCATCAAAACCACAACGATAGTTTGTTAAGTTGGTGCTGTTTTAACCTTCGCAAGGACCGGGCGTAGCCACACTAGGTTCAACTAAAGTTGGAGAAACTGACACCCGCTAGCCACCTGTGTGCAAAGCACGTCGGTAGAACCAGTCTCGCGTAAGCGTACGCGTAATGTTGGTCCGGGCCGCTTCATCCAACAATGCCGCCGAACCAAAGTATGACATGCTGGTAAGCAGTATGACTTATATCGCCCACAACTCACTTGTGTTCTACTCGTGCATAACATCAACACATAAAACCTAGGCTCGGATGCCACTGTTGGGGAACGTAGTAATTTCAAAAAAATTCCTACGCACACGCAAGATCATGATGATGCATAGCAACGGGAGCATTAGCACAACGCTGTTGATGTAGTCGTACGTCTTCACGGCCCGACCGATCAAGCACCAAAACTACGGCACCTCCGAGTTCTAGCACACATTCAGCTCGATGTTGATCACCGGACTCCGATCCAGCAGAATGTTGGGGAAGAGTTCCGTCAACACGACGGCGTGGTGACGGTCTTGATGTTCTACCGTCACAGGGCTTCGCCTAAGCATCGCTACAATATAATCGAGGATTATGGTGGAAGGGGGCACCGCACACGGCTAAGAGATCAATGATCAATTGTTGTGTCTTTGGAGTGCCTCCCTGCACCCGTATATAAAGGAGCAAGGGAGGAGGAGGCCGGCCCTAGGAGTGGGCGCGCCAAGTGTGGAGTCCTACTAGGACTCCCTAGTCCTAGTAGGATTCCACCTCCCATATGGAATAGGAAAAGAGGAAGGGAAAAGGAGAAGGAAGGAAGGGGGCTAGTCCAATTCGGACCAGACCAAGGGGAGGGGTGCGGCCACCCTTGAGGCCCTTTTCCTTCTTTCCCGTATGGCCCAATAAGGCCCAATACGTATTCCCGTAACTCTCCGGTACTCCAAAAAATACCCGAATCACTCGGAACCTTTCCGATGTCCGAATATAGTCGTCCAATATATTGATCTTTATGTCTCGACCATTTCGAGACTCCTCGTCATGTCCCCGATCTCATCCGGGACTCCGAACTCCTTCGGTACATCAAAACTCATAAACTCGTAATATAACTGTCATCGAAACCTTAAGCGTGCGGACCCTACGGGTTCGAGAACAATGTAGACATGACCGAGACACGTCTCCGGTCAATAACCAATAGCGGTACCTGGATGCTCATATTGGCTCCCACATATTCTACGAAGATCTTTATCAGTCAGACCGCATAACAACATACGTTGTTCCCTTTTTCATGGGTATGTTACTTGCCCGAGATTCGATCGTCGGTATCTCAATACCTAGTTCAATCTCGTTATCGGCAAGCCTCTTTACTCGTTCCGTAATACATCATCCTGCAACTAACTCATTAGTTGCAATGCTTGCAAGGCTTAAGTGATGTGCATTACCGAGAGGGCCCAGAGATACCTCTCCGACAATCGGAGTGACAAATCCTAATCTCGCAATACGCCAACCCAACAAGTACCTTCGGAGACACCTGTAGAGCACCTTTATAATCACCCAGTTACGTTGTGACGTTTGGTGGCACACAAAGTGTTCCTCCGGTAAACGGGAGTTGCATAATCTCATAGTCATAGGAACATGTATAAGTCATGAAGAAAGCAATAGCAACAAACTAAACGATCAAGTGCTATGCTAACGGAATGGGTCAAGTCAATTACATCATTCTCCTAATGATGTGATCCCGTTAATCAAATGACAACTCATGTCTATGGTTAGGAAACATAACCATCTTTGATCAACGAGCTAGTCAAGTAGAGGCATACTAGTGACACTGTTTGTCTATGTATTCACACATGTATTATGTTTCCGGTTAATACAATTCTAGCATGAATAATAAACATTTATCATTATATAAGGAAATAAATAATAACTTTATTATTGCCTCTAGGGCATATTTCCTTCAATGCAATTGTTAAAGCTTGAGCACCCCCAAGAAGTCATCTAAAGAAGTCTCAAGCTCCCAAGTTTGGGGATGCCCCAACATCCCCCTCATCGTCCTCAACAAAGTTCATCGTACGGTAAGAAGTGATTACAATAATCTCATGGTCTAAGGAACTAGATCACATGTTAACACTCCGTGTTATAACAATTAACTTCTGACGATATTATCTCAAAGTATAACAAATAAGTTTGGGTCGATTCAATATGATTGTTCTTCCAACGTCATACCCTCAATGTTGTTTCGAGACTATGGTTACAATTAATGATATCTCAAGATCCGAAAAACGTGATCACAAATACCACTTGAGTTAGTATTAGAGGTGAGACTAGCAATCTTATTTTACCATTTATCATTCCACAAATGCGAGTTTTCCACTGAATCGCACATTCTAGGATCATAGCAGTTATAATATAGAATATAAACTCTTAATTATGAACACAGGAATATAATAATAGAATATTATTGTCTATAGGGCATATTTCCAATAGTGGTTGATAGAACCTGAGAGGATAGGATTCTTATCTTTAGCTCCTTTGAGATATTGCCACTCGATACTTCCACCTGCATGTTGGAAAGTGCTACAGCCAGGCCCTACACTTGAGGATTATCAATACTAATTCTCCAGTGTCTATGATATTAATTTTGCAAAGTTGATGGGTATTAATTTTGGATTATATTTGCATATTAATTTTTCGGTGCATATGTCTATTTATTTTCCAATGCCTTTTCATGTTTAATAACTATAGCAAACAAATATGTTTTTTTTGGGGGGGGGGGGGGGTGGATACCCACACACACATCATAGCTCTTGTGACATTTTACTATACTGCACAAATCACTTTTTGTAAGAGTGTTTTGTGCATTCCCTAAATGTCACATCAGTAGCATGACTCAATTCTGGTTGCACTGCAATTTTTTTTGACAAAAATGCACTATCACGATGGCTCAAGTAAGACCATACTTGTGCCATATGCATCATTTTCTAAGTCTACCATCTATTTGAATTTTTCATGTTTAGAAAGTTTGCTATGCAATATTGTAGGATCGAAAGGAGTGTCTAGAGGGTGGGGGGGTGGGGGGTGAATGGACCTAGCAAGAGCCAATTAGCAATTTTAAGGTGTTTAACAGACAAGCTAGAATAGAACAAGCACACCCTACCCATGCATATCTAGAGTAGGCAGCGGAATGTAAAGAACATGCAAGTGCAAGAATGTAACATGGAAGATTCTAACCCGTGGTTCCGATAGATGATGCTGACATATGTCCATGTTTATTATGGAGGCTTCAATTTCAAGGATCCAATATCACAAGACACAAGGATTATGGTTGCGAGATTCCACGGAGGGCTCACACCCAGGAAGGGCCCACGAGGAAGCAAACTTGCCTACCCCACCATTAGGAAATTTGGATGATTTGTAATTGTAAGTAGAGACGGTGCTCTACGCGAACAGGATTTTAATTACATGTCATCTGATCTTCTTGCGTCAAAGTCTTGTGGTTCCACTGCTTGGCATTTGGAAAAGTGTCTTCTTCTTCTCAATTGCAAAATCGGTTTCAGTTAGTGATTTATTGCTCTAATATAAGAGTAAAACGAAAGTTTATTTGAGGCCATGGCCTGTCCACTCTACATGGACGACCATGGTAGATACTTCCTCCATATCAAAATATAAGACGTCTCTTGACATTATCAATGTCGTATATTTTGATGCGGCGGGAGTAATTGAAAATTTACTTGTGCTAGTTCGTAGTAAGGAGGGGCTGCTGCCTGCTGGGAAAAAGAATAGATGAACAAGCCGCAGTAAACTCTGGTAAATGGATTGATAATACTAGGCTGCATCGTCCCCTTCAACCAGAATCATCTAGATTACAGATTTCATAGCCAGGGGCAAGAGAACAACGTGTGGATGAAATCTGTAGTGTAAAATTGATAATCTGAAATATGCATCTAGTAGTAGTCAGACTGAAGGAAGTTGCTTGTGTTGATGCTGAAGCTGGAAACTGAGAGTGCATAATGCAAAGTTGTCGTTCCCTGCGAGCACACAAATTTAAGCTGGCATTTGGGACTCTGGCCGTGAACACTTCAGACATATTGGTTGACCGAGATAGTACTATGTACTAGTACTAGTAGATTGAACAATGCTAATCTGTTTGACATGGACAGCAGAACATTACAAAAAATGCAAAGCATTATGCCCAGGAACATACATCTACCAGCAGCAAAACGCCGGCCCGACAGAGCTCCATCAGAAGCCTCCTACTCAGAGCAACAGCCTAACATTTTCCAAAATGGCAGTGTAACAAGAGTGAGAGAACAAAACCATGCTGCAGTAACAGAGTAAAAACGGCAATGTGACAAAATTCGGAGAAAGCCATCCTGCTGCACAAACAAGACATGGGCACACATCCAACAACACTGCTCCCACTCGACTCATCATGTATCGAAAGACGAAAGTCACTACCCAATACCAGCCCACACCGGCGCCCAGATCTATGGCCAGACATGGATGGGCTGTAATTGTCAGGCTAGGCCCATGCACAGGTCACATCTCCCTTCCAAGAAAAAGAATCGACCCTAAACCCACCGAAACCCACACGTACAAATCGCGGCTTCTGTTCATCCTCCTCTCCAAACCCACGGAGAGAAACCAACGCAGCAGCACATGGAAGGCGAGAGGCAGCCGCCGGCGGTGGCGGCCGTATCCAAGGTGCTTGACAATGATGACCTTCTCATCGAGATCCTCCTCCGCGTCGGCTTCCCCACCACCCTTGTCCACGCTGCCCTCGCCTGCAAGCGCTGGTTAGGGCACGTCTCCGACCACGCCTTCCTCCGCCGTTTTCGTAAGCTCAACCCACCTCGTCTCCTGGGCTTCTACATAAAGTACAGACCCCATTACCTTCGGACCATTCCAGCATCCTTCGTCCCAATGTTGCCTCAACCCCCGGAGTTTGCTTCCGTCATCCGCCACGCAAGCTTCGGCCTGGATGCCTACTTAAGCCTATCGCCCGAAATACTAGACTGTCAAAACGGCAATGTCTTTGTCCACTTGTTCAACCATCAGACTGGGAGCTGGAGCAGAGGTAGAGTGCACGGACCTTTGTGCCCCAAGAGAGGCTTGTGTCGGGAACGTAGTAATTTCAAAAAAATTCCTACGCACATTCAAGATCATGTTGATGCATAGCAACGAGAGGGGAGAGTGTGTCCACGTACCCTCGTAGACCGAAAGCGCAAGCGTTAGCACAACGCGGTTGATGTAGTCGTACGTCTTCACGATCCGACCGATCAAGTACCGAACGCACGGCACCTCCGAGTTCTGCACACGTTCAACTCGATGACGTCCCTCGAACTCTGATCCAGCCAAGTGTTGAGGGAGAGTTTCGTCAGCATGACGGCGTGGTGACGATGATGATGTTCTACCGACGCAGGGCTTCGCCTAAGCACCGCTACAATATGATCGAGGTGGATTATGGTGGAGGGGGGCACCGCACACGGCTAAGAGATCAAGAGATCGATTGTGTGGCTTTGGGGTGCCCCCCTGCCCCTGTATATAAAGGAGTGGAGGAGGGGGAGGGCCGGCCCTCTCTATGGCGCGCCCTAGGGGAGTCCTACTCCCACCGGGAGTAGAATTCCCCTTTCCTAGTAGAACTAGGAGCCCTGCCAAGTAGTAGGAGTAGGAGGGAAGGGAAGGGAAGGGAAAAGGAGAAGGAAGAAAGGGGGCGCCCCCCTCCCTAGTCCAATTCGGACCAGCCCATGGGGAGGGGTGCGGCCACCCTTTGAGGCCTTTCTCTCCTTTCCCGTATGGCCCATTAAGGCCCAATACGAATTCCCGTAACTCCTCGGTACTTCCGAAAATACCCGAATCACTCGGAACATTTCCAATGTACCAATATAGTCGTCCAATATATCGATCTTTACGTCTCGACCATTTCGAGACTCCTCGTCATGTCCCTGATCTCATCCGGGACTCCGAACTCCTTCGATACATCAAAACACATAAACTCATAATATAATCGTCATCAAACTTTAAGCGTGCGGACCCTACGGGTTCGAGAACTATGTAGACATGACCGAGACACGTCTCTGGTCAATAACCAATAGCGGAACCTGGATGCTCATATTGGCTCCCACATATTCTACGAAGATCTTTATCGGTCAGACCGCATAACTACATACATTGTTCCCTTTGTCATCGGTATGTTACTTGCCCGAGATTCGATCGTCGGTATCTCAATACCTAGTTCAATCTCGTTACCGGCAAGTCTCTTTACTCGTTTCGTAACACATCTGAAGGAAATATGCCCTAGAGGCAATAATAAAGTTATTATTTATTTCCTTATATCATGATAAAATGTTTATTATTCATGCTAGAATTGTATTAACCGGAAACATAATACATGTGTCAATACATAGACAAACAAAGTGTCACTAGTATGCCTCTACTTGACTAGCTCGTTAATCAAAGATGGTTATGTTTCCTAACCATGAACAATGAGTTGTTATTTGATTAACGGGATCATATCATTAAGTGAATGATCTGATTGACATGACCCATTCCATTAGCTTAGCACCCAATCGTTTAGTATGTTGATACTGCTTTCTTCATGACTTATACATGTTCCTGTGACTATGAGATTATGCAACTCCCGTTTGCCGGAGGAACACTTTGTGTGCTACCAAACGTCACAACGTAACTGGGTGATTATAAAGGAGCTCTACAGGTGTCTCCAAAGGTACATGTTGGGTTGGCGTATTTCGAGATTAGGATTTGTCACTCCGATTGTCGGAGAGGTATCTTTGGGCCCTCTCGGTAATGCACATCACTTAAGCCTTGCAAGCATTGCAACTAATGAGTTAGTTGCGGGATGATGTATTACAGAACGAGTAAAAAGACTTGCCGGTAACGAGATTGAACTAGGTATTGGAATACCGACGATCGAATCTCGGGCAAGTAACATACCGATGACAAAGGGAACAACGTATGTTGTTATGCGGTCTGACCGATAAAGATCTTCGTAGAATATGTAGGAGCCAATATGAGCATCCAGGTTCCGCTATTGGTTATTGACCAGAGACGTGTCTCGGTCATGTCTACATTGTTCTCGAACCCGTAGGGTCCGCACGCTTAAGGTTACGATGACAGTTATATTATGAGTTTATGCATTTTGATGTACCGAAAGTTGTTCGGAGTCCCGGATGTGATCACGGACATGACGAGGAGTCTCAAAATGTTCGAGACATAAAGATTGATATATTGGAAGCCTATGTTTGGATATCGGAAGTGTTCCGGGTGAAATCGGGATTTTACCGGAGTACCGGGAGGTTACCGGAACCCCCGGGAGCTATATGGGCCTTAATGGGCCATAGTGGAAGAAGAGGAGATGCAGCCAGGGCTTGGGCCGCGCGCCCCTCCCCCCTAGTCCGAATAGGACAAGGAGAGAGGGGGCCGGTGCCCTCCTCCTTCTCTCTCTCTCTTTTCCACCTCATGAATCCTATTCCAACTAGGATTGGGGGAGAAGTCCTACTCCCGGAGGGAGTAGGGCTCCTCCTGGCGCGCCTCTCCTGGCCGGCCGGCCTCCCCCCTTGAGCCTTTATATATGGAGGCAAGGGCACCCCAGAAAGACACAAGTTGATCCACGTGATCATATTCTTAGCCGTGTGCGGTGCCCCCTTCCACCATAGTCCTCGATAATATTGTAGCGGAGTTTAGGCGAAGCCCTGCTGCAGTAGTACATCAAGATCGTCACCACGCCGTCGTGCTGACGGAACTCTTCCCCGACACTTTGCTGGATCGGAGTCCTGGGATCGTCATCGAGCTGAACGTGTGCTAAAACTCGGAGGTGCCATAGTTTTGGTGCTTGATCGGTTGGGCCGTGAAGACGTACGACTACATCAACCAAACGCTTCCGTTGTCGATCTACTAGGTATGTAGATCACACTCTCCCCTCTCGTTGCTATGCATCACCATGATCTTGCGTGTGCGTAGGAAATTTTTTGAAATTACTACGTTCCCCAACAGTGGCATCCGAGCCTAGGTTTTATATGTTGATGTTATATGCACGAGTAGAACACAAGTGAGTTGTGGGCGATATAAGTCATACTGCTTACCAGCATGTCATACTTTGGTTCGGCGGTATTGTTGGACGAAGCGGCCCGGACCGACATTACGCGTACGCTTACGCGAGACCGGTTCTCCCGACGTGCTTTGCACATAGGTGGCTTGCGGGTGACAGTTTCTCCAACTTTAGTTGAATCGAGTGTGGCTACGCCCGGTCCTTGCGAAGGTTAAAACAGCACCAACTTGACAAACTATCGTTGTGGTTTTGATGCGTAGGTATGATTGGTTCTTGCTTAAGCCCGTAGCAGCCACGTAAAACTTGCAACAACAAAGTAGAGGACGTCTAACTTGTTTTTGCAGGGCATGTTGTGATGTGATATGGTCAAGACATGATGCTGATTTTATTGTATGAGATGATCATGTTTTGTAACCGAGTTATCGGCAACTGGCAGGAGCCATATGGTTGTCGCTTTATTGTATGCAATGCAATCGCGATGTAATGCTTTACTTTATCACTAAACGGTAGCGATAGTCGTGGAAGCACAAGTTTGGCGAGACGACAACAATGCTACGATGGAGATCAAGGTGTCGCGCCGGTGACGATGGTGATCACGACGGTGCTTCGGAGATGGAGATCACAAGCACAAGATGATGATGGCCATATCATATCACTTATATTGATTGCATGTGATGTTTATCTTTTATGCATCTTATCTTGCTTTGATTGACGGTAGCATTATAAGATGATCTCTCACTAATTATCAAGAAGTGTTCTCCCTGAGTATGCACCGTTGCGAAAGTTCTTCGTGCTGAGACACCACGTGATGATCGGGTGTGATAGGCTCTACGTTCAAATACAACGGGTGCAAAACAGTTGCACACGCGGAATACTCAGGTTATACTTGACGAGCCAAGCATATACAGATATGGCCTCGGAACACGGAGACCGAAAGGTCGAGCGTGAATCATATAGTAGATATGATCAACATAATGATGTTCACCAATGAAACTACTCCATCTCACGTGATGATCGGACATGGTTTAGTTGATTTGGATCACGTAATCACTTAGAGGATTAGAGGGATGTCTATCTAAGTGGGAGTTCTTTAAGTAAATTAACTGAACTTAAATTTATCATGAAACTTAGTACCTGATAAGTATCTTGCTTGTTTATGCTTGTTTGTAGATAGATGGCTCGTGCTGTTGTTCCGTTGAATTTTAATGCGTTCCTTGAGAAAGCAAAGTTGAAAGATGATGGTAGCAATTACACGGACTGGGTCCGTAACTTGAGGATTATCCTCATTGCTGCACAGAAGAATTACGTCCTGGAAGCACCGCTGGGTGCCAGGCCTGCTGCAGGAGCAACGCCGGATGTTATGAACGTCTGGCAGAGCAAAGCTGATGACTACTCGATAGTTCAGTGTGCCATGCTTTACGGCTTAGAATCGGGACTTCAACGACGTTTTGAACGTCATGGAGCATATGAGATGTTCCAGGAGTTGAAGTTAATATTTCAAGCAAATGCCCGGATTGAGAGATATGAAGTCTCCAATAAGTTCTATAGCTGCAAGATGGAGGAGAACAGTTCTGTCAGTGAGCATATACTCAAAATGTCTGGGTATAATAATCACTTGATTCAATTGGGAGTTAATCTTCCAGATGATTGCGTCATTGACAGAATTCTCCAATCACTGCCACCAAGCTACAAGAGCTTCGTGATGAACTATAATATGCAAGGGATGAATAAGACTATTCCCGAGCTCTTCGCAATGCTGAAAGCTGCGGAGGTAGAAATCAAGAAGGAGCATCAAGTGTTGATGGTCAACAAGACCACTAGTTTCAAGAAAAAGGGCAAAGGGAAGAAGAAGGGGAACTTCAAAAAGAACGGCAAGCAAGTTGCTACTCAAGAGAAGAAACCCAAACCTGGACCTAAGCCTGAAACTGAGTGCTTCTATTGCAAGCAGACTGGTCACTGGAAGCGGAACTGCCCCAAGTATTTGGCGGATAAGAAGGATGGCAAGGTGAACAAAGGTATATGTGATATACATGTTATTGATGTGTACCTTACTAATGCTCGCAGTAGCACCTGGGTATTTGATACTGGTTCTGTTGCTAATATTTGCAACTCGAAACAGGGACTACGGATTAAGCGAAGATTGGCTAAGGACGAGGTGACGATGCGCGTGGGAAACGGTTCCAAAGTCGATGTGATCGCAGTCGGCACGCTACCTCTACATCTACCTTCGGGATTAATATTAGACCTAAATAATTGTTATTTGGTGCCAGCGTTAAGCATGAACATTATATCTGGATCTTGTTTGATGCGAGACGGTTATTCATTTAAATCAGAGAATAATGGTTGTTCTATTTATATGAGTAATATCTTTTATGGTCATGCACCCTTGAAGAGTGGTCTATTCTTGTTGAATCTCGATAGTAGTAACACACATATTCATAATGTTGAAGCCAAAAGATGCAGAGTTGATAATGATAGTGCAACATATTTGTGGCACTGCCGTTTAGGTCATATCGGTGTAAAGCGCATGAAGAAACTCCATACTGATGGACTTTTGGAACCACTTGATTATGAATCACTTGGTACTTGCGAACCGTGCCTCATGGGCAAGATGACCAAAACACCGTTCTCCGGTACTATGGAGAGAGCAACAGATTTGTTGGAAATCATACATACAGATGTATGTGGTCCGATGAATATTGAGGCTCGTGGCGGATATCGTTATTTTCTCACCTTCACAGATGACTTAAGCAGATATGGGTATATCTACTTAATGAAACATAAGTCTGAAACATTTGAAAAGTTCAAAGAATTTCAGAGTGAAGTTGAAAATCATCGTAACAAGAAAATAAAGTTTCTACGATCTGATCGTGGAGGAGAATATTTGAGTTACGAGTTTGGTGTACATTTGAAAAATTGTGGAATAGTTTCGCAACTCACGCCACCCGGAACACCACAGCGTAATGGTGTGTCCGAACGTCGTAATCGTACTTTACTAGATATGGTGCGATCTATGATGTCTCTTGCTGATTTACCGCTATCATTTTGGGGATACGCTCTAGAGACGGCCGCATTCACGTTAAATAGGGCACCATCAAAATCCGTTGAGACGACGCCTTATGAACTGTGGTTTGGCAAGAAACCAAAGTTGTCGTTTCTGAAAGTTTGGGGCTGCGATGCTTATGTGAAAAAGCTTCAACCTGATAAGCTCGAACCCAAATCGGAGAAATGTGTCTTCATAGGATATCCAAAGGAGACTATTGGATACACCTTCTATCACAGATCCGAAGGCAAGACTTTTGTTGCTAAATTCGGAAACTTTCTAGAGAAGGAGTTTCTCTCGAAAGAAGTGAGTGGGAGGAAAGTAGAACTTGACGAGGTAACTGTACCTGCTCCCTTATTGGAAAGTAGTACATCACAGAAAACTGTTTCTGTGACACCTACACCAGTTAGTGAGGAAGCTAATGATGATGATCATGAAACTTCAGAACAAGATACTACTGAACCTCGTAGATCAACCAGAGTAAGATCCGCGCTAGAGTGGTACGGTAATCCCGTTCTGGAAGTCATGCTACTAGATCATGATGAACCTACGAACTATGAAGAAGCGATGGTGAGCCCATATTCCGCAAAGTGGCTTGAAGCCATGAAATCTGAGATGGGATCCATGTATGAGAACAAAGTATGGACTTTGGTTGACTTGCCCGATGATCGGCAAGCAATTGAGAATAAATGGATCTTCAAGAAGAAGACTGACGCTGACGGTAATATTACTGTCTACAAAGCTCGACTTGTCGCAAAAGGTTTTCGGCAAGTTCAAGGGATTGACTACGATGAGACCTTCTCACCCGTAGCGATGCTTAAGTCTGTCCGAATCATGTTAGCAATTGCCGCATTTTATGATTATGAAATTTGGCAGATGGATGTCAAAACTGCATTCCTGAATGGATTTCTGGAAGAAGAGTTGTATATGATGCAACCAGAAGGTTTTGTCGATCCAAAGGGAGCTAACAAAGTGTGCAAGCTCCAGCGATCCATTTATGGACTGGTGCAAGCCTCTCGGAGTTGGAATAAACGTTTTGATAGTGTGATCAAAGCATTTGGTTTTATACAGACTTTTGGAGAAGCCTGTATTTACAAGAAAGTGAGTGGGAGCTCTGTAGCATTTCTGATATTATATGTGGATGACATATTACTAATTGGAAATGATGTAGAATTTCTGGATAGCATAAAGGGATACTTGAATAAGAGTTTTTCAATGAAAGACCTCGGTGAAGCTGCTTACATATTAGGCATTAAGATCTATAGAGATAGATCAAGACGCTTAATTGGACTTTCACAAACCACATACCTTGACAAAGTTTTGAAGAAGTTCAAAATGGATCAAGCAAAGAAAGGGTTCTTGCCTGTGTTACAAGGTGTGAAGTTGAGTAAGACTCAATGCCCGACCACTGCAGAAGATAGAGAGAATATGAAAGATGTTCCCTATGCTTCAGCCATAGGATCTATCATGTATGCAATGCTGTGTACCAGACCTGATGTGTGCCTTGCTATAAGTCTAGCAGGGAGGTACCAAAGTAATCCAGGAGTGGATCACTGGACAGCGGTCAAGAACATCCTGAAATACCTGAAAAGGACTAAGGATATGTTTCTCATATATGGAGGTGACAAAGAGCTCATCGTAAAAGGTTACGTTGATGCAAGCTTTGACACTGATCCGGACGATTCTAAATCGCAAACCGGATACGTGTTTACATTAAACGGTGGAGCTGTCAGTTGGTGCAGTTCTAAACAAAGCGTTGTAGCGGGATCTACATGTGAAGCGGAGTACATAGCTGCTTCGGAAGCAGCAAATGAAGGAGTCTGGATGAAGGAGTTCATATCCGATCTAGGTGTCATACCTAGTGCATCGGGTCCAATGAAAATCTTTTGTGACAATACTGGTGCAATTGCCTTGGCAAAGGAATCCAGATTTCACAAGAGAACCAAGCACATCAAGAGACGCTTCAATTCCATCCGGGATCTAGTCCAGGTGGGAGACATAGAGATTTGCAAGATACATACGGATCTGAATGTTGCAGACCCGTTGACTAAGCCTCTTCCACGAGCAAAACATGATCAGCACCAAGGCTCCATGGGTGTTAGAATCATTACTGTGTAATCTAGATTATTGACTCTAGTGCAAGTGGGAGACTGAAGGAAATATGCCCTAGAGGCAATAATAAAGTTATTATTTATTTCCTTATATCATGATAAATGTTTATTATTCATGCTAGAATTGTATTAACCGGAAACATAATACATGTGTGAATACATAGACAAACAAAGTGTCACTAGTATGCCTCTACTTGACTAGCTCGTTAATCAAAGATGGTTATGTTTCCTAACCATGAACAATGAGTTGTTATTTGATTAACGGGATCACATCATTAAGTGAATGATCTGATTGACATGACCCATTCCATTAGCTTAGCACCCGATCGTTTAGTATGTTGCTATTGCTTTCTTCATGACTTATACATGTTCCTATGACTATGAGATTATGCAACTCCCGTTTACCGGAGGAACACTTTGTGTGCTACCAAACGTCACAACGTAACTGGGTGATTATAAAGGAGCTCTACAGGTGTCTCCAAAGGTACATGTTGGGTTGGCGTATTTCGAGATTAGGATTTGTCACTCCGATTGTCGGAGAGGTATCTCTGGGCCCTCTCGGTAATGCACATCACTTAAGCCTTGCAAGCATTGCAACTAATGAGTTAGTTGCGGGATGATGTATTACAGAACGAGTAAAGAGACTTGCCGGTAACGAGATTGAACTAGGTATTGGAATACCGACGATCGAATCTCGGGCAAGTAACATACCGATGACAAAGGGAACAACGTATGTTGTTATGCGGTCTGACCGATAAAGATCTTCGTAGAATATGTAGGAGCCAATATGAGCATCCAGGTTCCGCTATTGGTTATTGACCGGAGACGTGTCTCGGTCATGTCTACATTGTTCTCGAACCCGTAGGGTCCGCACGCTTAAGGTTATGATGACAGTTATATTATGAGTTTATGCATTTTGATGTACCGAAGTTGTTCGGAGTCCCGGATGTGATCACGGACATGACGAGGAGTCTCGAAATGGTCGAGACATAAAGATTGATATATTGGAAGCCTATGTTTGGATATCGGAAGTGTTCCGGGTGAAATCGGGATTTTACCGGAGTACCGGGAGGTTACCGGAACCCCCCGGGAGCTATATGGGCCTTAATGGGCCATAGTGGAAGAAGAGGAGATGCAGCCAGGGCTTGGGCCGCGCGCCCCTCCCCCTAGTCCGAATAGGACAAGGAGAGAGGGGGCCGGCGCCCTCCTCCTTCTCTCTCTCTCTTTTCCACCTCATGAATCCTATTCCAACTAGGATTGGGGGAGAAGTCCTACTCCCGGAGGGAGTAGGGCTCCTCCTGGCGCGCCTCTCCTGGCCGGCCGGCCTCCCCTCTTGAGCCTTTATATACGGAGGCAGGGGCACCCCAGAAAGACACAAGTTGATCCACGTGATCATATTCTTAGCCGTGTGTGGTGCCCCCTTCCACCATAGTCCTCGATAATATTGTAGCGGAGTTTAGGCGAAGCCCTGCTGCAGTAGTACATCAAGATCGTCACCACGCCGTCGTGCTGACGGAACTCTTCCCCGACACTTTGTTGGATCGGAGTCCTAGGATCGTCATCGAGCTGAACGTGTGCTAAAACTCGGAGGTGCCGTAGTTATGGTGCTTGATCGGTCGGGCCGTGAAGACGTACGACTACATCAACCAAACGCTTCCGTTGTCGATCTACTAGGTATGTAGATCACACTCTCCCCTCTCGTTGCTATGCATCACCATGATCTTGCGTGTGCATAGGAATTTTTTTGAAATTACTACGTTCCCCAACAACATCATCCCGCAACTAACTCATTAGTTGCGATGCTTTCAAGGCTTATAGTGATGTGCATTACCGAGTGGGCCCAGAGATACCTCTCCGACAATCGGAGTGACAAATTCTAATGTCGAAATACGCCAACCTAACAAGTACCTTCGGAGACACCTGTAGAGCACCTTTATAATCACCCATTACGTTGTGACGTTTGGTGGCACACAAAGTGTTCCTCCGGTAAACGGGAGTTGCATAATCTCATAGTCATAGGAACATGTATAAGTCATGAAGAAAGCAATAGCAACAAACTAAACGATCAAGTGCTATGCTAACGGAATGGGTCAAGTCAATCACATCATTCTCCTAATGATGTGATCCCGTTAATAAAATGACAACTCATGTCTATGGTTAGGAAACATAACCATCTTTGATCAACGAGCTAGTCAAGTAGAGGCATACTAGTGACACTCTGTTTGTCTATGTATTCACACATGTATTATGTTTCCGGTTAATACAATTCTAGCATGAATAATAAACATTTATCATGATATAAGGAAATAAATAATAACTTTATTATTGCCTCTAGGGCATATTTCCTTTAGTCTCCCACTTGCACTAGAGTCAATAATCTAGTTCACATCGCCATGTGATTTAACATCAATAGTTCACATCACCATGTGATTAACACCCATAGTTCACATCGACATGTGACCAACACCCAAAGGGTTTACTAGAGTCAATAATCTAGTTCACATCGCTATGAGATTAACACCCAAAGAGTATCGAGGTGTGATCATATTTTGCTTGTGAGAGAAGTTTAGTCAACGGGTCTACCACATTCAGATCCGTAAGTATTTTGCAAATTCCTATGTCAACAATGCTCTGCATGGAGCTACTCTAGCTAATTGCTCCCACTTTCAATATGTATCCAGATTGAGACTTAGAGTCATCTGGATCAGTGTCAAAACTTGCATCGACGTAACCCTTTACGACGAACCTTTTGTCACCTCCATAATTGAGAAACATATCCTTATTCCACTAAGGATAATTTTGACCAATGTCCAGCGATCTACTCCTAGATCACTATTGTACTCCTTTGCCAAACTCAGGGGAGGGTATACAATAGGTCTGGTACACAACATGGCATACTTTATAGAACCTATGGCTGAGGCATAGGGAATGACTTTCATTCTCTCTCTATCTTCTGCCGTGGTCGGGTTTTGAGTCTTACTCAACTTCACACCTTGTAACACAGGCAAGAACTCCTTCTTTAACTGTTCCATTTTGAACTACTTCAAAATCTTGTCAAGGTATGTACTCATTGAAAAAACTTATCAAGCGTCTTGATCTATCTCTATAGATATTGATGCTCAATATGTAAGCAGCTTCACCGAGGTCTTTCTTTGAAAAACTCCTTTCAAACATTCCTTTATGCTTTGCAGAATAATTCTACATTATGTCCGATCAACAATATGGCATTCACATATACTTATCAGAAATGTTGTAGTGCTCTCACTCACTTTATTGTCAATACATGCTTCACCGCAAGTCTGTATAAAACTTATATGCTTTGATCAACTTATCAAAGCATATATTCCAACTCCGAGATGCTTGCACCAGTCCATAGATGGATCGCTGGAGCTTGCATATTTTGTTAGCACTTCTAGGATTAACAAAAACTTCTGGTTGCATCATATACAACTCTTTTTTAATAAATCCATTAAGGAACGCAGTTTTGTTTATCCATTTGCCAGATTTCATGAAATGCGGGAATTGCTAACATGATTCGGACAGACTTAAGCATAGATACGAGTGAGAAACTCTAATTGTAGTCAACACCTTGAACTTGTCGAAAACCTTTTTACGACAATTCTAGCTTTGTAGATAGTAACACTACTATCAGCGTCCGTCTTCCTCTTGAAGATCCATTTAATCTCAATGGCTCGCCGATCATTGGGCAAGTCAATCAAAGTCCATACTTTGTTCTCATACATGGATCTCATCTCAGATTTCATGGCCTCAAGCCATTTCGCGGAATCTGGGCTGATCATCGCTTCCTCATAGTTCGTAGGCTCGTCATGGTCAAGTAACATAACCTCCAGAATAGGATTACCATACCACTCTGGTGCGGATCTCACTCTAGTTTACCTACGAGGTTCGGTAGTAACTTGATCTGAAGTTACATGATCATCATCATTAGCTTCCTCACTAATTGGTGTAGTAGTCACAGGAACAGATTTCTGTGATGGACTACTTTCCAATAAGGGAGCAGGTACAGTTACCTCATCAAGTTCTACTTTCCTCCCACTCACTTCTTTCGAGAGAAACTCCTTCTCTAGAAAGGATCCATTCTCAGCAGTGAATATCTTGCCTTCGGATCTGTGATAGAAGGTGTACCCAACATTTTATTTTGGGTATCATATCCTATGAAGACGCACTTCTCTGATTTGGGTTTGAGCTTATCAGGTTGAAACTTTTTCACATAAGAATTGCAACCTCAAACTTTAAGAAACAACAACTTAGGTTTCTTGCGAAACCATAGTTCATATGGTGTCGTCTCAACGGATTTAGATGGTGCCCTATTTAATGTGAATGTAGTTGTCTCTAATGCATAACCCCAAAATGATAGCGGTAAATCAGTAAGAGACATCATAGATCGCACCATATCTAATAAAGTACGGTTACGATGTTCAGACACACCATTACACTGTGGTGTTCCAGGTGGCGTGAGTAATGAAACTATTTCACATTGTTTTAACTGAAGGCTAAACTCGTAACTCAAATATTTTACTTCTGCGATCATATCGTAGAAACTTTTATTTTTGTTACGATGATTCTCCACTTCACTCTGAAATTCTTTGAACTTTTCAAATGTTTCAGACTTGTGTTTTATCAAGTAGATATACTCATATCTGCTCAAATCATCTGTGAAGATCAGAAAATAATGATACCTGCCGCGAGCCTCAATATTCATTGGACCACATACATCAGTATGTATGATTTCCAACAAATCTTTTGCTCTCTCCATAGTTCCGGAGAACGTCATTTTAGTCATCTTGCCCATGAGGCACGGTTCGCAAGTACCAAGTGATTCATAATCAAGTGGTTTCAAAAGTCCATCAGTATGGAGTTTCTTCATGCGCTTTACACCGATATGACTTAAACGGCAATGCCACAAATAATTTGCACTACCATTATCAACTTTGCATCTTTTGGCTTCAATATTATGAAAATGTGTATCACCACGATTGAGATCCAACAAACCATTTTTATTGGGTGTATGACCATAGAAGGTTTTATTCATGTAAACAGAACAACAATTATTCTCTAACTTACATGAATAACCGTATTGCAATAAAGATGATCCAATCATATTCATGCCCAACGCAAATGCTAAATAACATTTATTTTAGGTTTAACACTAATCCCGAAAGTATAGGGAGTGTGCGATGATAATCATATCAATCTTGGAACCATTTCCAATACACATCATCACTTCACCCTTAACTAGTCTCTGTTCATTCTGCAACTCCCGTTTCAAGTTACTATTCTTAGCAACTAAACTAGTATCAAATACTGAGGGGTTGCTATAAACATTAGTAAAGTACACATCAATAACATGTATATCAAATATACCTCACTTTTCCATACTTCTTATCCGCCAATTACTTGGGGTAGTTCCGCTTCCAGTGACCAGTCCGTTTGCAGTAGAAGCACTCAGTTTCAGGCTTAGGTCCAGACTTGGGTTTTTCACTTGAGCAGCAACTTGCTTGCCGTTCTTCTTGAATTCCTCTTTATTCCCTTTGTCCCTTTACTTTAAACTAGTGGTTTTGTTTACCATCAACACTCGATGCTTTTCTTTATTTCTACCTTCGTCGATTTCAGCATCACAAAGAGCTTGGGAATCGTTTCCGTTATCCCTTGCATATTATAGTTCATCACGTAGTTCTACTAACTTGGTGATGGTGACTAGAGAATTCTGTCAATCACTATTTTATTTGGAAGATTAACTCCCACTTGATTCAAGTGATTGTAGTACCCAGACAATCTGAGCACATGCTCACTGCTTGAGCTATTCTCCTCCATCTTTTAGCTATAGAACTTGTTGGAGACTTCATATCTCTCAACTCGGGTATTTGCTTGAAATATTAACTTCAACTCCTAGAACATCTCATATGGTCTATGACGTTCAAAACGTCTTTGAAGTCCCGATTCTAAGCCGTTTAAGCATGGTGCACTAAACTATCAAGTAGTCATCATATTGAGCTAGCCAAACGTTCATAACGTCTGCATCTACTCCTGCAATAGGTCTGACACCTAGCAGTGCATCAAAGACATAATTCTTCTGTGCAGTAATGAGGATAATCCTCAGATCACGGATCCAATCCGCATCATTGCTACTAACATTTTTCAACATAATTTTTCTCTAGGAACACAATAAACTGGGAGCAACATCGTGAGCTATTGATCTACAACATAGATATGCTAATACTACCAGGACTAAGTTCATGATAAATTAAAGTTTAATTAATCATATTACTTAAGAACTCTCACTTAGATAGACATCCCTCTAATCATCTAAGTGATCACGTGATCCAAATCAACTAAACCATAACCGATCATCATGTGAAATGGAGTAGCTTTCAATGGTGAACATCATTATGTTGATCATATCTACTATATAATTCACGCTCGACCTTTCGGTCTCAGTGTTCCGAGGCCATATCTGCATATGCTAGGCTCGTCAAGTTTAACCTGAGTATTCCGCGTGTGCAAAACTAGTTTGCACCCGTTGTAGATGGACGTAGAGCTTATCACACCTGATCATCACGTGGTGTCTGGGCACGACGAACTTTGGCAACGGTGCATACTAACGGAGAACACTTTTATCTTGAAATTTAGTGAGAGATCATCTTATAATGCTACCGTCAATCAAAGCAAGATAAGATGCATAAAAGATAAACATCACATGCAATCAAAATATGTGACATGATATGGCCATCATCATCTTGTGCCTTTGATCTCCATCTCCAAAGCATCGTCATGATTTCCATCGTCACCGGCATGACACCATGATCTCCATCATCTTGATCTATATCAATGTGTCGTCACATGGTTGTCTCGCCAACTATTTCTCTTGCAACTATTGCTATCGCATAGCGATAAAGTAAAGCAATTATTTGGCTCTTGCATCTTATGCAATAAAGAAACAACCATAAGGCTTCTGCCAGTTGCCGATAACTTCAACAAAACATGATCATCTTATACAACAACTTATATCTCATCACGTCTTCACCATATCACATCACAACATGCCTTGCAAAAATAAGTTAGACGTCCTCTACTTTGTTGTTGCAAGTTTTAAATGGCTGCTATGGGCTGAGCAAGAACAGATCTTACCTACGCATCAAAACCACAACGATAGTTTGTCAAGTTAGTGTTGTTTTAACCTTCTCAAGGATCGGGCGTAGCCACACTCGGTTCAACTAAAGTTGGAGAAACTGACACCCGCTAGTCACCTGTGTGCATAGCAGCGGTAAAACCAGTCTCGCGTAAGCGTACGCGTAATGTCGGTCCGGGCCGCTTCATCCAACAATACCACCGGACCAAAGTATGACATGCTGGTAAGCAGTATGACTTATATCGCCCACAACTCACTTGTGTTCTACTCGTGCATATGACATCTACGCATAAAACCTGGCTCGGATACCACTGTTGGGGAACGTAGTAATTTCAAAAAAAATCTTACGCATACTCAAGATCATGGTGATGCATAGCAACGAGAGAGGAGAGTGTGTCCACGTACCCTCGTAGACCTAAAGCGGAAGCGTTAGCACAACGCGGTTGATGTAGTCGTACGTCTTCACGATCTGACCGATCAAGTACCGAACACACGGCACCTCCGAGTTCTGCACATGTTCAACTCGATGACGTCCCTCGAATTCCGATCCAGTCGAGTGTTGAGGGAGAGTTTCGTCAGCACGACGGCGTGGTGACGATGATGATGTTCTACCGACGCAGGGCTTCGCCTAAGCACCGCTATGATATAATCGAGGTGGATTATGGTGGAGGGGGGCACCGCACACGGCTAAGAAATCAAAAGATCAATTGTGTGTCTTTGGCGTGCCCCCCTGCCCCTGTATATAAAGGAGTGGAGGAGGGGGAGGGCCGGCCCTCTCTATGGCGCGCCCTATGGGAGTCCTACTCCCACCGGGAGTAGGATTCCCCCTTTCCTAGTAGAACTAGGAGCCCTGCCAAGTAGTAGGAGTAGGAGGGAAGGGAAGGGAAGGGAAAAGGAGAAGGAAGAAAGGGGGCGCCCCCCCCCCCTCCCTAGTCCAATTCGGACCAGCCCATGGGGAGGGGTGCGGCCACCCTTTGAGGCCTTTCTCTCCTTTTCCGTATGGCCCATTAAGGCCCAATACGAATTCCCGTAACTTCCCGGTACTCCCGAAAATACCCGAATCACTCGGAACCTTTCCGATGTCCGAATATAGTCGTCCAATATATCGATCTTTACATCTCGACCATTTCAAGACTCCTCGTCATGTCCCCGATCTCATCCAGGACTGCGAACTCCTTCGGTACATCAAAACACATAAACTCATAATATAACCGTCATCGAACTTTAAGCGTGCGGACCCTACGGGTTCGAGAACTATGTAGACATGACCGAGACACGTCTCTGGTCAATAACCAATAGCGAAACCTGGATGCTCATATTGGCTCCCACATATTCTACGAAGATCTTTATCGGTCAGACCGCATAACTACATACGTTGTTCCCTTTGTCATCGGTATGTTACTTTCCCGAGATTCGATCGTCGGTATCTCAATACCTAGTTCAATCTCGTTACCGGCAAGTCTCTTTACTCGTTCCGTAACACATCATCCCGTAACTAACTCATTAGTTGCAATGCTTGCAAAGCTTATAGTGATGTGCATTACCGAGTGGGCCCAGAGATACCTCTCCGACAATCGGAGTGACAAATCCTAATCTCAAAATACGCCAACCCAACAAGTACCTTCGGAGACACCTGTAGAGCACCTTTATAATCACCCAGTTACGTTGTGACGTTTGGTGGCACACAAAGTGTTCCTCCGGTAAACGGGAGTTGCATAATCTCATAGTCATAGGAACATGTATAAGTCATGAAGAAAGCAATAGCAACAAACTAAACGATCAAGTGCTTAGCTAACAGAATGGGTCAAGTCAATCACATCATTCTCCTAATGATGTGATCCCTTTAATCAAATGACAACTCATGTCTATGGTTAAGAAACATAACCATCTTTGATCAACGAGCTAGTCAAGTAGAGGCATACTAGTGACACTCTGTTTGTCTATGTATTCACACATGTATTATGTTTCCGGTTAATACAATTCTAGCATGAATAATAATATATATCATGATATAAGGAAATAAATAATAACTTTATTATTGCCTCTAGGGTATATTTCCTTCAGCTTGACCTTCAACCCACCAATCTTATATACCCAAAGCTCCGAAACGGTTTCTGTCGTTCCTTGCAATTTCTTTCCAAAGAAGATGGGGATGGTCTATCCTACTACTACTTGTATGTGGAGGAGACTACACCAGATAAACCAGAATCTAGGTTGCACATATATATGTTGCAAGATGGTTTTTGCCGCAAGCATCAACTTTTGGACCAACTCCCTCTCGTGCCTCACGAACCTAAGATTGTGCTTGCCAACAATAAAATTTATGTCCCGGCAGGCCTGAGTGACATTATCGTCTTGGATTTAACGACCTTGAGTTTCTCCACAACTCAGCCTCCGCAGGGTGTAGTGCATAGCAAGGTCGGCACCACTATGTTGGCAAGGGATGATGACGCTTCTGGTATTTATCTTATCCATGTCAGGGAGCTTCAACTACGCATTTGGCTCCACAAGGGAGACGACAGCTGGTTGCTCATCGATTCCATTTGTTTGCGTGAGATGTGTGCTAATTTGAAGATGTCAGGTTGCATGGTGAAGGATGAGCATACTGTTCGTCTCATGAACCAAGTGGTGGACTATGGCGACTTTCTATTCTTGGAGATGGGCGGATGCGTACTTCACTTGGATATCAAGTGCAGGACACTACGTAAAGTATATGAAATAACAAATGGTTGTTTGGTTGACATCTATCCTTTTATGATGATCTGGCCTCCCACGTTTCCCACGCTCAAATATGATTCCGAAAGGTTTGCCCTTTTCGCCTTTAAATCATATGTTGAAGCTACATTCTTTTGCAGTGCATCGTTCGTCACAATGTTTGATGCATTTGTGTTATTGCATTAGGTATATGATTGATTCGCTTGGGCATTTTGACAATACTAATTGAGTGACACCATAGCTGACCCCTAAGATGCATGGGTACAAATTTAATTACATTTTGCTTTCCTACAATTGTATTAGCCAATATGATGTCATCCTTAATGTCATTTTTTAGAAGCTAGCGATATTTTCGGCACTAGTTATAGAATTATATTTGACAATGTCAATGGTTGTTGTCTTTTGCCAGGCATGTCCTGATGTACTCCCTCCATACCAAAATATAAGACGTTTTCGCAGTTCAAATTGAACTGTAAAAACATCTTATATTTTGGTACAGAGATAGTATTTGACTATGGCAGACCACCTCAATAGAGTAATTGCTTTTGTTAAAGCTTGTGTTGCGACGGATGGCATACTTCATGAACTTATTCTTACGGTCTTCCCCTTGTATAGATTCTAGTGGTGCTTTTTGTTTTAACAAGGATCTTTCATTCTGCCACATCATTGTTTCCTAAACAGTTAGGTGTGCATAAGTGCAAAACAAAAAATTGGGCCTGATTAAGTAAGTATAAAATACATTTTTCTTAAGACTTTTTCTGTATAACGGATGAACATTCTATACATGTTTTATGTGTGGGTATTGCTTAGTCGTGTGTATATTTGTTATGCATGTCATCTATATCGAAGTGAAAAAAAAATAGACTAGTGGATAACAGTATGAGTTATTAGTGGGTAATTTGTGATTGCATGGCATTTGTCCTTGTATGTGATCAGAGGTTTACTGGAAATATATATGTTTAAGATATGAAGGATTCTAAACCATTCCCTGGAGCTTAAAAAAACTTTGTTGAACAAATGCTATTTTGACTGCACGAGTACATAAGTGTCTTACTATCATTGTACTAGACATTTGTCTGTGTTGTCCATTTGATCATTTTCATACTTAGTTATCTAACCTTATTCTCCTTTTCCTGACACAGAAATGCAACCTGAAGAAAAAAGATACCAGGGTAGTTGGGTGGCATGAAGTGGCATCAAGGAAAGAGCATTATTGAGCTGCATTTACTCTTTTGAGCTGGTAGCAGTTCTGGTTATATTTATTATAACCTTTTCTGGGTCAGTTAATTAGGAAGTAGGATGATTAAGATTTTTGTTTTGTGTGGTTGGAAGGATGTCTCGTTTGAACTGGTACTTACGGCATTCGGAGAAGTGTCTTTGTCAGAATTGCGAAATAGGTTTTCAGTTAGCAATGTATTGCTCCAATGTCCGAGTTAAAAATGGTTTCTCTGAGGCTCTAATGTACTCCCTCGCGTTCACAAATAGTATAATAGTATGTTCTAACTTTTGGCTAAATTGAATGTATACTAGCACAACGAGCATGCCACGCTACACATGCACAACGTGGCCGAGGTTTGCGTCGGCGTCGACGATATCTCTTCTATGGCGCCTCCGCTCTTGGCCGTAGTGGTCTGCACCTGCAGCATGTCCAATAATTGGGCACGGCGCTCTGCGAGTCCGAGGTGGTGGAGGACGTATGATCGGTTGCATCTAGCGATCCTAATAATGGTGTTGGTCGTGATTAGACATGGCGATCAAAATACTTCTTCCATTTTGGTTGTAAACTATGCATATTAGATTTGATTGAAGTCAAACTTCGTAAAGTTTGATCAACTTTATAGAAAACAATCTAAACATTTATCATAAAAAATCCATATGATGTGAGAATACATTTGGTAATGAATCTAACAGTATTGATTTGTTATTGTATATGTTAACATTTTTGTTTATAAACTTGATCAAAGTTTACAAAGCTTGACTTTGATCAGCTAATATGAAGACTAAATAAAAACAGAGGGGTACTTACGATATGATAGGTAGGTGGTTGCATGCACGCAAATGCTACATCAACGGGGATTTAATACGTTTACTGGACTGGTTGATATGGACCAGTAGAATAGCTGATTGGGGGAGGAAGGACCCGCACGCCCTAAAGCCTTGTGGTTGGAAGGATATATCGTTTGAACTGCTTGCATCGAAGCCTTGTGGTTCCACCCACTGCTTGGCTAGTATGTCATTTGGAGAAGTGTCTTCTTTTTCCGAATTGCGAAATCGGTTTTTAGTTGGTGATGTATTGCTCCAATGTAAAACCTCTGTGGAGAATTATAAGACGTTTCATAGACCAAATGTTTTAGATCTTTGATCTAAAATGACTTATATTTTTTTACGGAGGGAGTAACAGTAAAAGAATGGTTTCCTTGAGGTTTCTTGGAGGCCAGCATGACGGTCAGGCTAAATGATCAACAACCAGCAAAATAGCTGCATTTGTTCCCCCTCTGAAAGGTGTTGAAGACAGGCTTAGATCTAGATCCTGGAAGAAAAGAATGTGCCAGAGTAGATTGCAGAACACCTGCAGTTTTTCAGATGCACTGGTAAAAAAGCCAATGAAAGACATTTAACTTCAATTTTACCTTTGATAATTTTCAGGATTGGTGTGTGTTGTAATAGTTTGTAATAACATTATTTGTATCAGGAACCCATCCATCCCCTTTTCTCACATGTGGGCCTTGTTCCTAACCTCCTGGTTCTAATCTCTTTAGTGATTTGACAGCCAAAGGATTGATGCTCCTGCTGTACTTTATGAATGTCCTACGTTTGTTGCTGCATCTCTCTCTTGCAACAAGCATCAACATGTTCGTGTCAGTCCATTGGCAGTGCCAAAAAGGCTACTCAAAAGGGCATTGCATGTACTGGCAGCTACTGAAAAGGGCGTTGCCCTACCAGGCACGGTACAGATGCTCTAGATCATGAAAGAGAGAGTATTCATGCCACTGATGTGTAAACTTCCTTCTGTTTATACATGACCTTTTGGGGAAGATCAACTCTAATGATAGCACAATGCACTTGTTCTTGCTGTTGCTGGCCGTTGAAGGCCTGTAGGGTGTTTTGGGCTTCTGTTTTCCCCTTTTGGGTTTGCTCTCGGTGGAAGAGCTTGCTAAACCACCTCTGTAATGTCAAATTCTAAAAAAACTTCTGTAATGTGCATTATCAATTTTATGATAGAAAAGTGAAAGGGCGCCTCCTACCTGGCACAGCCTAAGTTCCTTTCAGGAGGCACCACCGGGTGGCGCCCCAACTACTAGTGTCCAATAATTGTGTGCGGCGCTCTGCGAGTGCAAGGTGGTGAGGACGTATGATTGGTTGCATCTAGCGATCCTAATAAGGGTGTTGGTCGTGATTAGACATGGCGATCAAAATACACTTTTCATTTTTATTTACTGTGTATATTAGATTTGAATGAAGTCAAACTTCATAAAGTTTGATCAACTTTATAGAAAACAATCTAAACATTTACCATAACAAATCTATATGATGTGAAAACACATTTGATATAGTATTGATTTGTTATTGTATATATGTTAATATTTTTGTTTTATAAACTTGATCAAAGTTTACAAAGCTTGATTTTGATCAAAGTTAATATGAAGACTAAATAAAAACAGAGGGGGTACTTACGATATGGTAGGTAGGTGGTTTCATGCACGCAAATGCCACATCAACGGGGATTTAATACGTTTACCGGACTGGTTGACATGGACCAGTAGAATAGTTGATTGGGGGAGGAAGGACCCGCACGCCCTAAAGCCTTGTGGTTGGAAGGATATATCGTTTGAACTACTTGCATCGAAGCCTTGTGGTTCCACCCACTGCTTGGCTAGTATGTCATTTGGAGAAGTGTCTTCTTTTTCCGAATTGCGAAATCGGTTTTTAGTTGGTGATGTATTGCTCCAATGTAAAACCTCTGTGGAGAATTATAAGACGTTTTAGAGACCAAATGTTTGATTTAAAACGACTTATAATTCTTTACGGAGGGAGTAACAGTAAAAGAATGGTTTCCTTGAGGTTTCTTGGAGGCCAGCATGACGGTCAGGCTAAATGATCAACAACCAGCAAAATGCTCTGGAAAATGCATCTATTCCCCTTCTTGAGATGACATGGAAAGCAGAACATAATAAAAAGCTGCATATGAAGGTTTTGAAAATTTAACAAATGAGCACGGTTTAGCTTAATTAGCTGCATTCATTCCCCCTCTGGAAGGTGTTGATGTAATACTTGTTCTTACCAATGTACTCTACTAGTAATTCACACATTACATTACAGAAACTGCAGAAAACGGAACACTGCAGTCTTGCTTGATTCAGTCCACATGGAAACCCGACCTGCATTGATCGCATCATGTTATTCATTTTTTTTCTTGGGCCGTCGAACGATCTATGGTGCTCCGGCGCCGGTCCCGTGGTGCTCCACCGCGTGCCCGGAGTGGACGAATGAAAACCCTGTGCCATGCAGGGCGTCCTCGACGATGGCGTCCAGCCTCGCCGCCATCTCCGGCGTCATCTGGTTGCGCCAGTCGCCGGCCACCCCCTTCCTGAAGAAGGCGTCGTTGGGCACGGCCAGCGCCGGCGCGCCGCTCCTGTTCACCTCCAGGCTACTCAGCTTCTCCAGGCTGCACAGCTCCACCACGGATTCTACCACGCCGGCGTCCTCCTCCGCCGATGTGAACGGGCACCCGAGGAACTGCGCGAGCTTTCCGACATTCTCAGCAGGGTCGCGCAGCATCTCCTCGTACCTGAGGAAGAGCACCTTGTCCGGGTGTCCCTCGCTCGCCTCCCAGTACTCGGCGGCGTGCCGCCAAGCCGGTCCGTACCCGCTGCGTCCCTCACAGAACACCTCGAAGAGCTCCATGAAGTCGAGGTCGCCGGCGTCGTGGGGGAGAAACTTCTTGAGGAACCAGTACCAGGACACCATCACGTCCTTGGGGTCCCGGCAGAGGTACACGATGCGGCATCCAGCGGTGACGCGCTCCGGCAGTTGAGAGTAGGCCCAGTGGGTGCCGAAGAGGCGCGGCGGAGACGGGTAGGCGGCGAGGACGCGCCGCGCGTCTTCGACGGGGCGGCCGAATATGTCGTCCAGGAACATGACGAGCCCGTGCGGGCTGCGGCAGAGGAGCGGGTGGCCTGGCGACGACGGCGGGTGCGCGGCGCGGTGCGCGGTGGCGAAGGCGAGGGCCTTGAGCCACGTGGTGCCGGACTTGGGGCAGGTGGCCAGGAGCACGTCCGTGGCGCCGGGGGCCGGCTCGAAGTGGTCGTTGAAGGCGGCGAGCCCCGGCAGGAACCGCTCGGCCAGCCAGTAGCCGCGGTACCGGCGGAGCGCGAACGGCGGCCACCGCGTTTCGAGCGGCAGCGCCGGGATGACCTCGGCCGCGTTGTGCATGTGCAGCGTGGGATGCTCGTGCTCCTCGTCGGTGGCGGCGGCTGTCGGCGCCAGCGTCGATGATGTCTCTTGATTGGCCGCGGCGCTCCGCTGCTGCGCGTCCATTGGGAGGGAACAGTCGGCGGCTGGGAGCACGGCGAAGATCGACAGTGATACAGTGGAGTTTGACCGGTATTGGACGTGGCGATCGACCGACCGAAGATATAATATGGTATGGTATGGTAGGTGGTTGCGCGGTGCAAGTGGGACAGTATATATGCCAAATTTCGTGTTTTGACCCTTTTCTAAAACCTATTCAAAATTTAACCCTAGTTTGAAAAAAAAATTAAAATCTGACCTTTTTGCTATCGTCAGGACCATGGCGGTAGGGTATAACAACCTACCGCCAAGGTCCCTGGCGATAGGATTGCATGCCCTACCGCCAAAAAACTCCTAAGTATTGAACACAATGCGTGCTCGTGCCTACCGCCAAGCACCTTGGCGGTAGGGTTGTGCAGACTACCGTCAGCCCGGTTGGCGGTAGCGATGTTTTCTACCGCCAAAGTTCCTGGCGGTAGGCTGTTAGACCCTACCGCCATGGACTTTGACGATAGCAAAAGGGTCAAATCTCGAAAAAAATTCAAACTAAGATCAAATCTCGAATAGGTTTCAGAAAAGGATCAAAATACGAAAATTTACCACTATTGGATGGTACTGATTCATTCCACTGTGCAACTTCCTCTAGCTTCACATTGCAAGCCTAGTGATTCTTGTGCCTGCAGGACACAACAGAAAAACCCGCAGTTATTGTTGCTTGCTGCCATTCACCATCCGGCCGGACAGAAAACTCATGTCGTCCCTGCCAGGGCGCCGCAAGAGCTCATCTTCAAGCGCTAATGACGCGTTTGGTTACTTGAATCTTTTTTGTCATTTTGCATACTTGTTTCAAATTAGCTTGATTGAGCTAATGCTGGCAAAATAAATAAATATATGCATATTGATTGGTTGCATGCATTCCCTTTTTCTGCATCGTAGCAATGACTCTATGCACTATGTTTGATTGCTCGCACTGGCTGGGCTCATACTATTGCACATGTTGTTTGGTTGCATACGGGCAACAAGGTGTTGTTACCTTGTACCCTACACTGTGAGCTTACCAGCTACACCTTACACACGTTCACGCCGGTAGAACACTACTGCAATCATGACGAACTGGACGCTGATGATAAAGTTCTTTAGCTCAAACTGTCAATCTGACTTGCCAACTTCAACAGTGCATGCCTGCTTGAGCACGTCCTTGGAGTAAGCATCCTCAGCTGCCTGCTTACTCATAAACACTCTATGGCAGTTGTTTTTGTAACTCGCCACTTGTTCATATACGCAAACCATATGTGCTTAAAGAAATGCAACAAGTTATAAAGGTAAATCACATAGTTAATTTAATAGCCATTGTATATCTAAAAGTGCATAAATTATACCTAACTACACAATCATGTTCTATATGATCGAACTACATAACATATTCTAGCATGCACAATAATAATGTATACTTCAGTACAATACCACAATGGTTTCGTAGATGCAGTACACAATGTTTGCAATGCACTTCTCTCATTCTACTGCATAAAAGTACAACCATTTACAACAATAATGACATGTGTTAAGGTGAAGGTACCTGAACATCCATTGCCATGTGAATATACAAGTTCTCCACATCACTTCTATGGCATAGCATTGGACCACACGTGTGTAATAGGTTTAAGTTGCAAGTCATATCTTATGCTACCGTAAGGCCAAATTTCTCAGACATGTCAAATGAAGAAAGTTTATCCCCGTCAGGGAGCATCCACTCGAAGTGATATAGGAAATTTGCTAATACCATCTCAGTGACCGACGAGCTGAAATGAATCCCAGGGCATTGTCGTCGCCTAGTCCCGAAGGGAATGAACTCAAAGCGTGTCCCCTTGTAGTTTACGTCGTTGTTCTCAAATCTCTCTGGCCTAAACTCTTTAGGATTGTCCCAATGTCTAGGATCTTGAGAAATTTCAAAAACATTAATGAACACATTGGTGCCTTTAGGGATGTCATAACCCATAAGTGTACAATCATCTCTGGCCATGCGGTGGACAAGAGGACCAGGTGGATGCAACCTAAGGGCCTCATTGATGACCATTCTCATATAGTGGAGTTCAGAAAGGTCATTGTTATTAATGACACCTCGGTCTTTACCAAGTACCTCACGTACTTCGTGTTGTGCTTTAGCCATTGTGTCAGGATTGTGCATAAGCTCTGACATGGCCCATGACAAAACAGATCCTATTGTTTCCGTAGCACCTGCAAATACATCCTGTAAATGAAAGTAGTGGAAATTAAGTACAATTAGACCTTTATATGTGCATATATAGATTTGTGCCAATCCAAGAATTTTTCAAAATCAAAAGCTATGTAGAAACATAGGAATCATTGCAGGTAGTAATTAACTTTTTATCTTTCATGAACAATGTTGTAACTTGTTTTTTGTATGATGTAGACATCACACTGTGATTAAGTAACCCGTGTTCTATGAACATGGTACAGATGTGATATGTTTCTTGTGAATTGGATACCATATTAATGCATCAAATATATTGAATACATCTAACGACTTTAACATCACACCATTAGGGGAGTATTAGAGATCAAAGTAAAGCATGTAATAATATTACATAACCAATGACAAACTGATATGGCAATAAATTTGCATGTGTAAAATGTACCATCACGCGCCAATGATCTTCAATTTTATTGCGTGCATTTGACAATGAGAGTGCATCTATGTCCCCTATATGGATTTTGGTTGATCATTGGCAAGAAAATTAAGATACTAATGATTTTGTTAAGTATTATAGGGTTTTATTCTCTTTGCTAGTTGGAAAGTATCTTTGGTGGCCCTTATGACCTCCTTTGGTCCAGTGGAATTTTGTAGGAATGAAATGTCAATGGCCTCTCCCCGCACCTAACAGCTCCCTCCCCCCGCACCTAACCCTCGCTGCCGCCACCTCCCAAGCTCGATCTTGGCTAGCTTCAGCGGGCTTCGCCAGCGCGCGGGCTAGATCCGCCTTCCCCTTCCCCCACTCCTTCCCTCCTTCCCCTTTTTCTGCCCTCGTGCCGCCTCCCCGGGGGCCGGCCGGGGCGGCGCGCGTGCCTTCTCCTTCGTCCTCCCACCTCGCCTTGTCCCCCCCCCCCCCCGTCGCCACCGGCGGGCGCCCCCGGCTCTGGACCGGGTGGTGTCGCCGGCGGCGGGATCTTCTCTCCCCGCGCGCGTGCCGTTCCTGCCCGGGGCGGGGGATGGCGGCGGTGTCGCTCGGCTTGGCGGGGCAGCTTGGTGGCACAGGGTGGCCGGCGGCGCGCCCCCGACCCAGATCTGGGCCCTGCGAACCCCATCTGGGTCCTAGCGGGTCAGCCCCCGGCATGGCTTCGTTGTCTTCTGCATGGTGAGGAGGTGGAGCAGCTCGGACCAGGGGTAGCGACCCCGACAGCATGCTTGTTTCAGCGCGAGGGCTGGAGCTTTATGGGCCTTGGGGGACCCGGCCGGGCCTGGGCCCATGGGCCTGGTATGCTCCTGCTATTGCGTCCGGTCGGCTACCGTCATTAACGGTGGAGGTTGGGCCCTCCCGCGTGCCGACGGTGCTGCTGCCTCTAGTCTCGGCTCCTCTTCCTCGGTGTGCAGACCTCACTTCGTGGTGTGCAGACCGCATTGGCGCAGGGTGGTGGTCGGTTTTGGTGGCGGGCTCCAGAGCACCTAAGGTGAAGGTGGGGATCCGGAGAGATCCCTATTCTTATGGCCGATACCGACGCCGTGGCGCCTGAGGGTGCCACCAGACCTTCCTGGAGGGCGTTGGGGGCTACCCTTCTTCTTTCCTTGTCGCGTACCGGGGAAAACCCTTGGCAGCAACGTCATCATCATTGTGTCCCTTCTTGGAGGTGTTGTTTGGTGTCGGCGCTTCGGAGTCTAGGAGCTTGGTGAGAGATCTCTGGTGGGCGCAGTGGTTGCGTGGCTTCTCCGTGTTTTTTGTCGATCCGCTGTTGTCTGCATTTGTTCCTTTTGTATTTTTTCTTTCATTTCTTTTGGGCGTGTCTGTGGTAGCACCTATCATTGGTTGTATTGGTTGGTTGCTTTGTAATACAAAGCAGGGGGAACCCTTTTTCGTCGAATTTTGTAGGAATTCTAAATAGGAATTTTGTAGGACAAATTCCTTTAGAACCCTTTGGTTTGTACGAATGGATTCTTATTTCTATATAAGATAGGAACCAATCCTTCACATGTTAAAAAAACATTAGCCTAGACCCAATAGAAAAGTTTCTATCCTATTAATCAAGAGTGACATCTCTTTTCCTATAGGAATTGAAATGCATGTCATTTCAATTCATATGATTTTTCTATTCCTATGATATTCATATCCTATTAACTAAGGGAGGCCTAAAGGCTAAAGCTGAGAAAAATCCAAGACCAGCTTAGTTCATAGATTTCCGTAAGTTTCTAGTGGATGAATTTCCACATTGGGCTTCTAAATTCAAGGAAGACTTGAAACTTCTAAAAGTATAAGGTCTCTTCTGAGATCTCCGATTACCTAGACCAATTCATTCCTACTGTTGTAGTTTGATTTGACTTAATTGACCTCCCTGCCCCATGGGCAAAGCCCCATGTGCTTGTATATAACTCTGTCGAGAAAATTATGTTTTTGGTTCGTCAAGTTTCTCAAAATTATAGACTTGGTTCCTCAAGATTTTTTGGTATACATTTGATACTTCAAGTCTCAAAACCGGCTAAGTTTGGTCCAAAACCAGATTTTGAGCACATTGATCAGGGTTTGACTGGGTTTGACCACGTTTGACCAGGCTTGACTATGTTGACCAGGTTTAACTGTGAAACAGTAAATTCAAAAAAAAGCAAACAAATTCAAAGAGATATGAAATTTTGTGATAACCAACATGCTTGGATGCGCTAGGTGCGTGTAAATTTTTGTGGTCAAATAACATTTGAAGAGCTCTACTGAAAAAACATTTTTTTTTGTGAGCCAGAATTTATTTATTTATTTATTGCCACGAGCTCCTCAAATATCGAAACACCATATAAATTTTCACGCACCTAGCGCACCCAGGCATGCACCACGTACATTTATTTATCTATTTGCCGTGAGCATGGCACCTTTTTTCGGATGGCAAGTTTCAATTTATTTTTTGGGTTAGTTTTCTTTTTTCGGATGGCAACTTTAGTTGTAAAAATTATCAGGACCCGGAGTGCTTCATGCCACATGTGTGACACTTATCATTGGGGAAAACTATTTATCAGTACGCTAAAATGAGATATGGTAGTTATAGAGAAAATGAATATACTATTCAGATAAATAAAAAACGGTTAAATACTTGAAACTAGAGATATACTCAGATTAAAAAAAAGATATACTCACAAACAAGACGTAGATTAAAAAAAAGATATACTATTGTCTCTGTGGTTAGGGGAAACTCCAACGAGTCCTCCTACAGCCTGAGCAGCACGTCCAGCAGGTCCTCGTCGTAGGTTCCGGAAGCGCCGACGCCGGCAGCTCTCTTGACCTTGCGCCCCTCGATAACCTTTCTGATGATGCGCTGGGTGCGGCCGTAGCTTCTCTTCATGTGGCGCTCGCCATTGCTCAGCCACCTGACTAACCTGGACGACGGAAAGAGGTCGACGAGGCAGAAGGCGCCCAGCAGCTCAAACGCCTTGTGCAACTCACCGAGGTACTCGTCCTGCTGCTCGAACCTGCCGCCGAAAACCGCCCTCGTCACGACGTCGTTGCTGAGCGCCATCACCTTCTGTGTGACGTTGATGGTGGCGGCGCCGGCGGAGGCGGTGATGGAGCGGAGGAGGCTGGCCGTCTCCTCGGCCCTGATGCCCTCCATACGGTTCACCTGCGTGGAGCCGAGGAGCTCCATGATGCACACCTTGCGCATCTGGCGCCAGTGGTCGCCGTAGGGGGCGAAGATGATGCCCCTGCCGCCGCAGCCGGCGATGTCCACCGTGGCGCTGCTCGGCCGGTCCGCGAACACGGGGTCGTTGGTCTTCATCACCAGCGCCGCAGCCTCGGCGCTGGAGACCACCACGGCCGGGACCTCCCCAAGCCTGAGGAGCATCAGCGGGCCGTACCGGCGGCATAGCTCCGTGATCTTCCGGTGCGGGACGCCACCAGCGAGGTGGTGTAGGCTGCCGATGACCGGGAGAGTCCATGGCCCCGGGGGCAGCTTGTGCTTCTGTGGCTTTCTCTTGCCGCCGGCGAGCTTGAGACACCAGAGGGCGAGTGGTGTGCATAGCACTGTTTCAAATAGCCCGCTATAGCGTTTACAAAAGGTCTTGCGCTAAGAAATTTTGGTCCAAACAAATAAACAAACATTTTAAATAGCGCGCTATAGCTCCGCTATAGCACGCTATAGCATTTGAAAGAGGTCCGGCGCTAAGATGCTTAGCGCGCTATTTAAAACTTTGGTGCATAGTGCTATGAAACACAAGCTCAGCCACCCGTCCATGCTAGGCATACAGAGGAGTGATCAATCAGTTGCCTTGCCGATTGCAGAGACGGGCCATATATGCCTGTACTGTTGCAGTGACGGCCTCAGAATTTTAGTCCAATGTTAGCATTTTCCTTCGAAAAAACACACACGTTTTCAAATGCAATTAAATTTGATCCAATCAGATTTTGTCCCCTCCAACTGCCCTACGAGCTGGTGATGATGTCTGCATTTGTTGAATTTGATCTTGGCCGGCCGGCCACATATTCTAAGATAATGGGCGCGACTAGCTAATTGGCGTTTTCTTTTGTCTGAATTCTGGACGTACGACAGCAACGGCGAAAGCTACGCCGCCCAGGGCTTTGATCCATACTGTGCTTGCCAAGAGTTATTATCCGTAATTTAATTTTTATATGCACACTGTTCATGTTTGTGACTTGTGAGTATTCTTCTTGATTTTATTACTGTATTACTAATACATCTGAATTCGAAATGCACTATGTTTACAAACATTTTGGTGGCACACATATTTCGTTAGTCAAACTGAAGACCTAAACACCAGCAAAAAAAAAGACTGAAGACCTACAAATTTGTGCCCGCCTTATAAACACCGGATGGGGGGAGTAACTCGCATCATTGTTGTACACAGACAAACGTAGTCTAAAGGATGGCATGTCATCCTGGATTGATAATATTTAAGTTTTCCTTTCTTTTCCGTTTATTATGTACCCCTAGAGTATCTCTGGTTGTTCCCCCATCAACCATTGTAAAACTATTCTATGTTTTCCTTTATTAATGAAAAATGACACACAGTAGGGCTTTTGCCTTACTGTTTTATGGTAAAAAAAAACACAGATAAACGTATGTAATTTGTGGAAATTTATGGAATGTAGAATCTTTTTTTGCGGATGGAATGTAGAACCAGTCTATTAAAATTTAAGTATCCATATTTGTGGTGCTTTTTTAGGCTTCAAGATATACCAGTCTATTAACATTTAGTAGATTGAATTTGTTGGATATAAAGATAATCATTTTTTAATATCCTAGTTATATTTTTCAGCAACACAATATGAAATATAAAAATAGGATTTGATTACAAATGTGTTTTATCGAATCAAACATATATGTCCCATAATAGTTTTTATGGCTCTATGATTTTATATAATTATGAACAGTTATTTGGTATTGTGGAAGTTGAGCAATAAATCTTATAATTTGGTCAAACATTACAAACTTTTTATATTTGTGGAGATAATATTTGTAGATCTTAGATTTCTAAAGCAGATGGAGTACTCAGGTATAACATGGGACATAAGTGTGCAAAACACCAAAACTGTTGCCAAACATGGGTTTTGTTTGCAGAAACAGTCAATAAGGTACCTACTTTTTTTGAGAGAGAGAATGTCGGCCTTTATTGATTAAGCAACAGACTTACACAGAGTCTCCCGGATGCAATCCGGAGCAGAATGGAAAAAACAAAAACTAGAAGAGTTCAAACTAGCTCTAGCTAGGATATGAGCTAAAACGTTACATTGCCGACGGACATGCTGAAAGCGAGCAGAAGAAAGCCCGCTGGCCAAGGACTTCACCTCCGAGAGAACAGATCCCACAGCCGAGCGATCAATGAGGGAAGACGAGAGATGCTGCACCACCGATAGACAATCAGTGTTGAAGGAGACATTGGTGAAGCCCTCCTCCCGAGCCACAGAGACAGCCCGTCGAAGCGCCATGGCCTCCACCACCTCAGGAGACAGTGCGCCCGATAGGGGCTCCGAGCACGCGGCCACGCAACGGCCCTCATGGTCAAGCATCACCACTCCCACTGCAGACTTGCCCAGCTCTTCCGACACGGCAGCGTCAGAGAAGGCAACAACCGAACCCTGCGGCGGCGGAGACCAAAGACGACCGGAGCCGGAGATCTCACGCCTAGTAGCAGGAACATGATCATATAGATGTTGGAAGATGAGGTCGATGTAAGCCTTTGCCCTGGCAGCAGTGCGCTTCGGCTGGGGCGTAACAGGTTCATTCCTCGCCATATTGCGAGCCTCCCAAATATGCCAGATAGCCACCGAAAGCACAGTCACCTCTCGATCTGAGCACGTAGAGAGGAAGTCGAAAAGCCACTGCTTGGGACTGGAGAAACCAGCTCGCCGGAGTCTGATGTCGAAGGAGCCTTTGATGTCGTCCCAAACAGCACGAGCAAGGGGACAGAAGAGCAGAGCATGCTCCACTCTTTCCTCTTTGCCGCAAAACGGACAGTCTGTCCTGGTAGGAACTTGTCGCTGACTAAGTTGATCACTAGAAGGCAGGCAGTCATGAGCCAGGCGCCAGAGTACAACCTTCATCTTATTGGGAACCTTGAATAAGGTACCTACTGGTGGAGAGAGTGCCCTCACAAAGAAAGGACAATGCATGCAGAATCTCTCTCCTCTCTCCCTAATCAAAACCAATCCTTTTATTTCTTTGGAATAGTTTGATTATTCATTGATTGATATCTTATAAACTAAGAATATATTTTTGAGACTTTATATATATTTGCAATACTGGCAACAAGACCTTTCAAATAAGACAAACATGGGTTATATTTTAAACTTGTTTAAATTTCATTGCTTAAAAATTGATTGAAATAGATTTCACAAGTGAAAACTATTTTGAAAATGAGTTCAATTATTTCAGAAATTATTTTAGTTATTTATGAAATGAAAATAACTTAAGTTGTTTCAAAACCATGATTTCAAAAAAATATAAGGTGATTTCGTTATTTCCTGGACTCAAAAAACTATTTTATTCTCGGAAAAAAAGTCATTTCAATTGTTTAAAAACATTGAAATAGGTGTGGAATTTACTAAGATATTCAATAAAAACTCTCAAATGTTTCAAATATGTGAAATAGTTGAAATGTGATTCTGAAACATCATTATCACTTTATTGAAATAATCATCTCTATTTGTAAATAACTGAGATGCACCTGTGGAATATATGAAGTTATTGCATTTATTGAAACCATGGCATGAAACTGATGTGGGATATCATGAAATGATTGAAACTATTGTTTTAAAGTAATTGAAATCGTTGGTTTGCAAAAAATGAAATCACCATGTTGAAATATTTGAAATCACTTTTTGTGAAAAAATGAAAGTAAATAGATTATTGAAATATGTAGTTGAATACATAGATATATGTTTTAGAAAAATTGAAATAAATCAAATATGTGATATGTTAAAATTCCAACTAAGTGAAACTGAAATGTGTACTGTAATTACTGAGACATAGTTCCTCCATTCACAAATATAAGATGTTTTGGATATTTTAATGTGAACTACATACAGATTGAAATGAGTGAACAAACGCATTAAATTGTGTCTATATACATCTGATTCAGAAAAAGTTAGAACATATTATATTTGTGGGCGGAGGGAGTGGAATTGTAAATATTTAAAATAAGTGAAATATTTCAGGTAAGTGAAACTGAAAAATGTACTTACATATATATAGTTCATAAATATTCCAAATTAGTGAAACAAAAAAATTGCAATATTGCACTTATGGTAAATAATCAAAATGTGTTTTGAAACAATCATGGCGTCCGGTTGCCAAGAGGAGCCTCCCAATGAACGTATTCGTTCGCCATGGGGGAGGTCCTCCAGCGAACGTTTCCCCCGTTCGCCAGCGGGGAGGGCCATGGCGATCCCTAGTTGGCTCAAAGGCCCACTAAATAGTTGTTTTTAGAAAATGCCATGAAAAAAATTGGAAAATGAAAAAATGCCACAAAAGTTGCCATGTTCCTAGTCATCAACCAAAAAACTTGTGTGCAAAAAAAAGTGGCAGTGAAAGAAAATGCCACCTCTCAATAATAAAAATGTCATCCTCTTAAAATAACAAAATCGCCATCCTCACAATAATAAAAATGCTCATCCTATTATAAAATACAAAATGCCATGCTCTTACAAATAATACTGCCATCCTCTAATAATAAAAATGCCACCCTCTTACAATAAACATGCCATCCTCTTATCTTATATAAAAATGACATCCTCTTATAATAAAATTCCATCCTCTTAGATATTAAAAATGTCATCCTGATAATAATAAAATTGCTACCATATTATAAAATAAAAAATCACATGCTCTTAAAAATAAAACTTTGATCCTCTAGTAATAAAAATGCCATCCTCTTATAATACAAAATTGACATCCTCTTATAATAAAAACTAGATGATTCCCCGCGCATTACAGCGGGAATTAGTAGCTCAAAGTTTCTTGAAATACAATTAAGAGCAGGCATATGAGACAATTAACCAAATCAATCATTGCTATGAATAATAATGACTCCTTATTGTTTTTATTCATAAAAAGGAAAAGGCATATTGATGTGAAAGTGAGCACGTGGTTTTAGAATAGAATCCCTGACATAAAAATGATTAAAACCTATTAGCGGTTTATATTTTGTCAGGATTTTTGAGAACAATACATCTGGAATATCCTGTAAAGTAGAACTTGCGGAACATTAAACAAAATAATCATCAGCAAGAAAAGAGTATTGGGCAGATAACCAAAACTATCGATTCCTCCGCTCAGTCTACAATGTTAAAACAAACCACACCCGGTATGCTTAGAGAAAGAATTACAATCTGCAGCTTTGTGATATATATGAGCCATTCTTGGGAAGAGAAGCTATAGCCTGCCATTAAGGAAAGCAATATGGTACCATTCCATGGGGAAATTAAAATATCGTAGTCACACTACAAAGTTCTATATATGGAATCATTAAATGAGGGAGAAAGGCTCTTAAACCAGCATGAGATGAAGCAAGGTATTATGAGGCAAAAAAATGGTAGTTTTTTAATTGAATTGCAATTTCTTCAATTATGGAATACCAAAATCGTAACCCTTCAAAAAAAATGATCAGAACCCTAAAGAGTAGATACCTCCCGAGGAGCAATAATCAGTGTGGAACACTGTAGCGGCCAGCTGCGGCTGGCGAGGACAAATTGTAGTTCAGGAGGTGCACGGGGTCGACGATCAGCTTGGCTGCAACACGATACCTTGACCAACATGCTCAGGAGCTCGCCGAGGGCACCACATGACAACATTACCGCGTGCGCGTCCGTGGTGGCAGGGGCAGTGTCTTCCCTGGGCGGCGGGCATAGTACGTTGAGACTGCAGTCAGGACAGATAAACTCCGTCGGACCTTATTATGCCTCCAACATCAGCCTGCACCCCAAGCAGCGTACCTCCGAGACCTCCAGGAGATCCACGGCCGCTGTTGTCAACAAGTAGCGGCGGCGCCATTATCTTTAGTCAGGGCGTGATTTGCAACATCCTCAATCTGTATCTTTTATCCATTATAATAACTAATTGATAAAGTAACATTTAGTGCAATCCAAGAAGACGAAGTAGAGGCAGATGGAAAGTTCAGGAAGACATGGGCAGTTTGGGAGCTCGCCTCACTCACCTGAAAAAGTTCAGAATTAACAGTAAATGGAAACATTAATTTCCAATAGTACCATAAACCTGATGCCGTGGGAATGCAGCAAGGGACGAATAACCAAGTTTACTGACATTGCTAATACTGAAGAAAAACAGGAGCACAACACCACCTGGGAGCTACCGCAAGCACCAAAAAGCATACGCACCTGATGAGAACACTAAATCAAGCCAAGCGGGAGAAGGGGGAAAGATGCTCACGGCCATGCAGGGGCTAAATAGGCTGCACTGATATGGCTTGCAGGCCATGGCGGCGGCGAGGAGGCGGGGGTGCCGGCGAGCTGCTCCGTCCCAGGGTCATCCCGCTGGACCCCCCTCGAACTGGGACGCACCTGGTTCGTCCGATGCCGCTGGCGCAAGGAGGATTCAGAGCAGAGCAAACAACATGAGGGAGTTGCTCTGGAAAAAAAAAATCAGAATTAGCAACACTGCACAACTCCACGAAATACTATTGATCTTGATTTCTTCACCTTCTTCCTCCTGCCACCAATGGCGTTTTGGACCTGCTTGGATATTGGGGTGGCCACCTGTCCGGTGCCTGTTGTGCCGGTCTCTGTCGAGCCTTGCAAATTTTCCATGGCAGCGATGGTAGAGCATGAGTATGGCCGCGGTCCTCATAGTGGATTTGGAAGGGAGAGGGGCTCACAGCCTCACAGGAGGATCATCATAGTTGACGGAACAGAAGGGGATGGAAGAGCAAACGAACGGGCAGAGGAGAAGTCCAGAAGACAAAAGCGTGAGTCCGTGACAATAAATGGCCAGGTTGTTTGCTCGTATGGTCAGACGGTTGGTTCCACAACTTCTTGCGGGAGAGAAGGTTGGGAGGAAAAAAAAGGTTGATTTGTCTAATAAAAAGGAGGAAAAGATGATGTGGCACAATGATGATGTGGATAGGCTGCATGATGAGAGAATAGGTAGAAGTGGGGAGCAACTTCTTAAGAATGTTAGATGTCATCTTCTTATAATAAAAATGACATCCTCTTATAAAAAAAACTGCCATGTGAGAAAGATAAGAAAAGGAGATTTTTGGACGAAATTAAAAAAAGCTTCAAAAATGCAAGTTATCACGAATGTTCATGAATCACATCTCTGGAGCATTGCCAAAAAGCCCCGCGCTCTCGCCGGAGGTCGCGGGTTTGAAACCTCCCCCCACGCGCAGGTTGCGGGAAAACGAGTGTTCACCAGGAATTAGCACTCAACGAACGCCTCCAGCCATTCGACGTGGCAATGGCCCTGCTTTGAGATTCGTGTGATGGCGATGCGGGCATTTGCTGGGGTTGGACTTCCAGGGAGCGTCTGACAGCTAGCATTTCCCTTGTTAAAATAATCATTATCTCTACTTTTAAATAATTGAAACGCACATGTGGAATATCTGAAGTTATTTCATTTATTGAAATCAGCATGTGAAACAGATTTGGGATCTCTTGAAATGATTGATACCACTGTTTAGAAGTAATTGGAATCATTTATTTGAGATAATCTAAACGCCTGGTTTGAAATATTTGAAAAAGCCAGTTTAGAATATTTGAAATGACCCATTTGAAATATTTGAGATCACCAAAAAAATGAAGTGCTTCTACCAGTCCGTTGATGATATTTCAAAAAAAACTACCATTTCTTGAAATCAACTCGCAGTCCTGTTTTAAGTGAATAAGAAAAACGTTTCATTTTTTGCAGAAACCCCTTGATCTTCTGGTTAATTAACCCACGGTTCTGTTTTAAGTGAATCTAGAAAACTTGTTTCTTTTTGCATAAAACCCCATGATATTTCGTTTAATAAACTCGCAGCCCTCTGAAAAACAACATTATTTTTTGGGAGCGGATTCAAATGCTTCTTAAAAATATCCATAGCTTTTAAACCCTGACTACAACATTATTTTCATAGCAGATTTCTCATCTTATGAGGAGATACACTACTTAGAATTGCCCACATTCAAACACGTTGTGGGTGTGTGAGCCGTGAGGCCACCGTCGGCGAGGGTGGGAAGTCGAATAAGCGGCAACACAGATGGGATGCACGTGAACCTATTGGGGTCTTGAGTAACGGTTATCGGGTACGGGGCATGTGGTGATTTTTTTTTCTTCCGTTGCAACGCATGGGTTCTTTTGGTAATGTCATGTGGGTGTTAAAATAAAAGGAAGTAGATCTGTTGTGGTTATGTGCCGTTGCAACGCATATTTCCTCCTGGCAGGACACGGACGGATGGATCCCACGCCTTAAGTTAACAGGTACCCCGTGCCACGCACGGCACGTATAGGGATGGCGCCCGCAGGGTATGGGTACGGGTGGAGCTACCCCATACCCTTACCCATCCACCCTGAACTTACCCATCACCCATACCCATACCCATCAAGGGTATAATTTTTTCTCATACCCATCACCCGACAGGGTATATGGGTACCCGCGGGTAAATATACCCGCATTTACAACACATCAGTTGAGAAGAAAATAGTTGTAAAAAGCAATATATAATCATAAATTATTAATAGCAACAAATTTTAAACAACAATGTACAATAACATATTGTAACAATAACACATTCTCATAAACAAAAATACTTGCCTATAAAGTGACACATAAAAATGTTAAAAAAAAAACAACACATAATCATACATAACAACACATACATATACACTTTAAGTTCACAAAATCAAGATAAATCGTAGAGATAATTTTACTACACATTAGAGTTTTTATCTAGCGTGATTAGGAGGGTAAAATTAATACGTTATGATATTAACGGAAACCCATTTGTTAACATTTTAGATGGGTACATGGGTAAGCGGGCATGGGTTATACGATCCCATACCTGTACCCTTTCCACCCGACGGGTATGATATTTTCCCATTTAAGTACCCATGGGTAAATTTTTATCCCATACCTTTACCCTAATAGGGTTTTTACCCGCAGGGTACGCGGGTAATGGGTACCCATTGCCATCCCTAGGCACGTATGCTCGGAAGCAGTCTCGGAGCTAGCGAACCGATGCCTGTGAGCACCGCACGAGGATGAGGGTGCTGGGCAGGCACGTCTCGCCGAGGCAGATGGCGCTGCTCGCCGCAGGGTAGGCAAGAGGCGTTCTGTTGGTCTCTCTCGTTGCTCCTCCAGTCCTCCGTGGTTTGATTAATCATCAAATCTGGGTGGTTGCTGTATGCAGGCTGGTGTTCTTTGGGGCGACGACGTACGACGTGCACCGCTCCATCAAGAACAACGACCAGCCCCCGACCAGGGACCAGGTGGCCGCGCTCCAGGACTTCATCGACTCCAGGAAGCGCTAATTTGGATTTTGGGCCCGCCGATGCTCGATCGATTCCCCCTGCCGGCGGCGCTGTGTGATCTCTGTTCTGTGCTGCGTTCTTCTGAAGCAATAAAAGCGGCCATGGATGTGTCGACAGTGTTATATTCCCCAAAGGAGGAACTGACTAGTGCGTATGGAATCTGTACACTAAGGAATGGCTTGTATTATTAGTTGTGGAGTTGTGATCATCTCGACTCTCTCCTTGAAACAGCTAGCTATAATAAACTGCTGCAATTTCATATGTTCACATCTACCTCCGCAGTTCCTGTGAAATGCAAGTAGTTTCTTCAACTAATATTATGTTGTCCGCTTCATGCCAGAGTCACTGTTACCGGTATGCTCGTAGCGCCATTAACAACAAACACCAGGAAACCAGCAACAGCGTTGATGTGAATGGAGCTCGTTCTGAGCTCGGCGGTGCAAGTCCAATAACCGTTTAACATGACTGACCTAAGATGTAGTCCATCAGTGACAGCTTCAATTCAAGAACCAGCTGCATACCTAAATGGCTAATACTTGAATCGCAGATACATTGATTGACGTCTGCAGAGTAAACTGTTACACATTCTACATCAACGGCGAGAAAATTCATCGCATGAACTGCTAGTATCTACCATCAATGACAAGTATCAGATGAGTTTGTTCTCAAGTTGGACTCGTGGAGCTAAAGATAATTCGGTAACGACAACAATTATAAATATCCCCCAGATAACAAAGGTGGCAACCAACGCACATCTTTGGGCACGCACGTACAAGTATCAGCTGAGTTTGTTCTAGAGCTGCACTCACGGACCTAAAGATAGTCGGTCGCCTGCATCTAACTGTTGCCCACACACATCTTTGGGCAACACAAAGCTTGGGCTGCATGCATGCTTCGCCATTTCATGGGCATTTCCTCTGGATATAGGAAACGCCGTGCTCCTCGTACCTGTTTGCGAGAAGATAGATATTCTTAGGCGTGCGATACAGAAGATCAGGGCAACCAAACAGAACCTAGAAAATCAAACTTACTCTGCCTTGGAGAACCACATTTGCTGGAACGACCCAAGGGATGCAAGGATGCTCCCTCCAATCCAGACACTGCACTCATCAAATTATAATGTGTCAGTCATGTCAATCAACATCTAACCGATGATGAATCTCAGCACTAGCGGCCACACAGACAAAACCAGTTACACGGCATGCATTTTAACTGTGGTGGCCCTTCCCTATGGTCAAGGATAAGTTTTATTCCTGGCATTGCGATCAGCATGCTTTCATCAAATTTTAGACCGCCTTCAGGGCCACGACAAGTTCTTGCATTAAGCTACTCATGTAATTAAAACAGCAAAAGGAACAGTTTTACTTTCCAATGGCAACACAAGCAATCATTCAAATTCCTCTGCTGCTAACGGGCTCCACGGAGCAGTCAGTGCATGCAAAGACAAGCAAATATACTAGGTCTTACCTGAATCGCCTCTCTGTTGAATTTCCACTTGCCAAAACCTTTACACGAGCATTTTGAGGGGACTCCTGCGATAATTGAGTTACAAATAAGAATAAGCTCAGAGATTCAGGAACAACATTAACTAACCAGTAAAAACCAAGACAAAAGAACAATTCTCAACAGCCTTAACCATAGATTCTCCTTTTTATGAACCATGTAATGACTAGTCACTAACCAAAAGAATCAATGAGATGCATTTTACTCTTCTATTTTTTTAGGAAGGCCGCAGAAATAAGGTGGAAAGCTTTGTCTAAAGCATGTTTTGACAAACACTCGGTGGCTGCTCGGCTCCCCACATGGAAAGCATGGCTCATGAACAAAACCGGGCGGCTGGCTTTGGTCAAATCGGTGCTCGCCGCGATCCCGATACATCAACTGCTCGCGTTTGCGCCGCCCAAGAAGACCTTGAGACAGCTCGAAAAGATCCAGCGCGGCTTCTTGTGGGCCGGGCGCGCCGTTGCTAATGGCGGACACTGCCACATCAACTGGCGACGTGTGTGCCGCCCGCTCGAGTACGGCGGGCTTGGGGTCCAGGATCTGGAGCGCGCTGGCCTCGCGCTGCGCCTGCGCTGGATGTGGCTCTCCCACACGGACGACGATCGCGCATGGCGAGGCCTCGACCTCCAGTTTTCCAGCGAGGAGCGCGCGTTGTTCTACGCATCGACGACCATGGTGCTCGGTGATGGACTGACGGCACTGTTTTGGAATGACCGATGGCTCAATGGTCAGTCCGTGCGCGAACTCGCACCGGCACTCTACCAATGCATCCCCAAATGGCGACGCAAGTCAAGAACGGTGGCCGCAGGCCTTGCGGGCAACGCTTGGGCTCGCGACATCCAAGGAGCGATAGGGATTCATGAGATTGGCCAATATCTCAGACTTTGGCATGCCGTGCAGCACATCAGCCTACCAAACCGGCCTGACCAGATGCTCTGGAGATGGACGGCTAGTGGCACCTATACGGCACGGTCATGCTACGCTGCAACCTTCCACGGATCTATGAAATGCCCCTCCTGGAAGCTTACCTGGAAGAGCTGGGCACCGCGACGTGTCCATTTCTTTCACTGGTTGGCTAGCCAGGACCGGTGTTGGACAGCGGATAGACTCGCCCGTCGCGTCCTACAGCACCATCCACGATGCCTCCTCTGTGATCAGGCCCCTGAGTCGATGTGGCACCTGCTCCTAGAGTGCCCGTTTACGCGGCAGGTTTGGTACGACGTGCTGGCTTGGGCGAGGATACTTTCTCAACCGCCAAGCAATGAACCCAGCCTCACGGACTGGTGGCAACGAACGAAAGGGCAGACCCCACAGGCGCTACAGAAAGGTCTGCAATCCATCACCATGCTCGTTCCTTGGATGATCTGGAAACAGCGCAACGAGTGCGTCTTCACGAATGCACGGCCCTCGGCTACCGCACTCGTAGATAGGATTAAGGCCGAAGCCAAATGTTGGGCACAAGCTGGCGCTTTGGGTCTCAGGGTAGTCCTCCCCACTAGCTGGGATGTCCACTGATAGGGTGCCAATCCATATAACCACCACCTCCTAGGAGGATTGTACTTTCTCATCTCTTCAATGAAATGAAACGCAAAAAGTCCTTTGCGTTTTCTCGAAAAAAAAGTTATTGCATTGAACTAACAGCAAAGCTTCGAAGAAAAAGAATACATAAACTGAAACATGCTTGAAAGCGGTGAAAACATGTAAAATACAGCAACATTTATCCTAGCTTCTTCAGCTGCCTTTTTATTTACCTCCAGTACTTCTTTTTCTAGACGGTCCTTTAACTGCAGAATTGATGATGAGCCACCAGAAAGCTATCAAGAATACAAGTTTGAAGATGTTAGAGTTGTATTAACAAATTATAACAGGAGAATTGAAGATTATGTTATACAAGTTCTTTCACTAAGCCCGTGCATGCGGGCATGTAGAGAGAAGTAGCAATGCAGCACTGGAATTAATGTCTTTACCAAGATGCTGCTGAGTAGCTCCTTGCGAATGTCAACATCACACCTATTTACACTCTCAAGGACCTGATGAAAAACAATGGTGGCAGCAACTTCATTAACATGAAGAACTGTCCAAGCTGCACAACAATATAAGCACCCATAATTTAACTCACCATTCGTGGAAGTCCACGAATCGAAGTGGAATCTCCAAATCCATCGATCCCAGGAATAGTCTGTTGATCACAAAATTAGTGTGCAGGAGAGGGGTTGAAGACAAGTCAGCTAGGTCCAAAAGAAATTATTGAATATTGATAGCATCTACTGAAGAAGCAATGAACTTGTTCTGTTCCTGGATAGTGTAATCAACCACTAGCACAAAACCTGACCAACTAACATACATGCACACAGCAAATTATACATTTCTCACTCACCTGAGAAAGGTATGGGTTGAACAAAATGTCAGGAATCTTGAATCTCTCTGCACCAACTTCGATAGTTCTGCTCAGATATAACATAGATAAGTTATAACTTAAGCAGTACAACCATAAACAACATATTTACCACAAAATTGCAGTAACAGAAACAGAGAAAGTGGAGACATTAGAATCCTAACACCTTATAGGTGCATTGTGCATCCGAAATCGGAATACCATGCATACTTGTAATGGGAATGAAAATCTATAATCATCATGGTAGCTGCATCATGATATGGTCTACCAGGCTGCAAAATTGCAACTCGGGGCTATACTAAAATGTGGCACATGCACAGATCCTAGAAACTTTATGGTTTCTAAACCACAAGTTCTCGGTGTTATGATATATTAGTTTTATGTCGATTTGTAAACAACGAAGTTTGTCATGGCTATTTGTTGGGCGTACTGAAGAGGGCATGCCCAATGGAGTAAGAGGGGCAAGATGCCTCAGATACACTCCAGAAAAGTAGCTACTAGCCCATATTCAATATCTAATTGCTAATAAAATGAAATTAATCTGACTTGAGAGAAGTGTCTATATGCTATTGATAACTTACTGCCCATCAGGAAGCTCATATGAAGTTGTAGGAACATTTGCATATGCCACTTCTGCATGAAAATAAAGCAGGGAAAGTGAACAGGAGAACCTTAAATAAAACATACAACGAGATATGTCAAATCAGTCAAACAAATAAAAAAGGGGGTTTTATCATTTATGCCACTAGTTGTGTCCCACTACTTAGTTTTGCCATTAGAAGTTACAACCACTCAGAAATGCCATCGCTCCGTCAGTAGTGGTATAAATGATAAAAACCCTAAAAATAATGGTAATTGACATGGATATGCATAAAAAGTAGCCAACTATATTATAGTTGTATGCATATATATAATTCATTAACTAGCAAACATACCCGTGTGTTGCAACGGGAGAAAAAAAAATCATCCCTCATACACACAGTTGACGACACAGCAAATCCCTTGAAATCTTTCGTGATGCCACGCAACAAGCAACATGCTAAGTGGTGTTGTGAAAAAACATAAATGTGTGATGATTTTTGAAGTGTACTCAAGGTGTTTAGAATTCATTATACAACACAAATATCTACCTAGCTGCCGGTATATGTTTATGCATTTGATGTTGTTTCTCGGTGATGTCCAAAGAATATTGCATTAGAATGAAAATAGCAAAGTACATTTTAGTATTCAATGATAGCATGTGCATAAGAGCATTATTTTTGTCATATATGTGTTTGCATATATAAAAATATGTGTGTTTGCAACCATAATTCAATTCAAGACTTAATTTGGTTGCAAACATATCGGATAGCTCCACCAAAAACAACCAATCTATAAGGGCATATGTAATAGGCATTTCTAAAATATCTCATCATATAAAGAACGTATTATTTAAGTTTGCACCCTGAACATATTTTTAAAAATTAATGATGAAGGCATATTTGGAATCTACACATTTTTCTGATGAATTTTCATATATGACATGTTAGATTTGGAGTTAGGGTTTGAAAGATATGAAAATTTCAAAAAGTATTTGATCTTTTGGAAAAAAGGGGAGGGTAGGGATCGAACATATTTTTAAAAAAATTAATGATGAAGGCATATTTGGAATCTACACATTTTTCTGATGAATTTTCATATATGACATGTTAGATTTGGAGTTAGGGTTTGAAAGATATGAAAATTTCAAAAAGTATTTGATCTTTTGGAAAAAAGGGGAGGGTAGGGATCGAACATATTTTTAAAAAAATTAATGATGAAGGCATATTTGGAATCTACACATTTTTCTGATGAATTTTCATATATGACATGTTAGATTTGGAGTTAGGGTTTGAAAGATATGAAAATTTCAAAAAGTATTTGATCTTTTGTAAAAAAGGGGAGGGTAGGGATCGAACCCACAACCTCCAGCGCGGGTATGTGAAGGTACCAACCAATGAGCTACGTGCATGGTTATTGCATATGAGGGGATCTCCTCCTATTGAGCTATGCCCGCCGCAGATGAAACAAAATATAAGAAACCAAACGTTTTTCTCACTTACCGGTGGCATTGGTGGGTAATAATTTACAACTTTAGAGGCAGTTTTAATGACGGACGACCAGAAGCACTATTTGCTTTATTATTATATAAGGGGAAGATGGATCAACTGCAATTGGCTTGATCCTCAGATTTTGCGTACATGCCAGTATGGTCCAAGCTTGCGCATCAATATAGCAGATCTAAACAATCACAGGAATAATGTATTTTCGAAATGTTATACCATCGAAAGGAGTATCTGGAACTCTACAAACCGTCTCCTTGATGTCACTAGCAATAGCTCTCTGTGATACAGAGTAAGCATCACGATTAAATGCATCGAGACAAAAATTAACAAAGCAAAACAAGAATTACAGATTTGCCAATGAACATACCATGTGGTACAACCTGTAACTATCCGTGGTGTTTGGAAAATCAAGGTCTACAACCTGAAAAGATAAACATGGGTCAACAGAATAAACACCGCATAGTTTCCCTTATATCCGTCCAGTGTAATGTTAACTAAATTAGAATGTAACCATGATTAATTAATTAACATGGCAAATTCAGAACCTTAGTACCACATAAATGCGAAGAAAAACACTAAAGATATTTTAAAGGGATGGCTATATATAGTCAGAGAACCACCTAGTGCGCATGTATCTGTGAATATTGATATGTACAGGAAGGCGTAACTTCATGATATTGGAAATGCCAAAATAGTATTCGATGTCTACTGAGAGATTTATTTAATTGGTGCCAGAAACGAATTTGGCAAGGGAGGAGGGGTACAGACCACCTTGCAGGCTCTCTCACTTTTTTTCGTTAGAAGACAAGGATGATAGGTATATTTTGCCCCTCCTCTTTACTGGTGGTGTGTTGATTTCAACTATACCAATGGCTCAGCTCACATTCAATGGTACAAGGAGTTTCAACAAAGGGACACATCGAATGGTGTGAAGAGTTATCTCTTGGTCCAAAGGAATCACAAGCAGACAAGAAAAGGATGTCAATATCAGATGCAATGTTATAGAAACTACACCTTATAATCTCCAGGGCTCACTTCCTTCTTCTTGAATGAATACCGGGGCCTGATCTGAGAAGTGAACAAACAGGATATGAAAATACAGCAAGGACTAGTATGCTATCTTAACTAAGAGAGGTGCTTACAACAACGCCCTTGCTCTCCAAGCTTTTCATCATACAGTCAGTTAAAAATTCACCACCAATCGGAGAAGTTGCCACAGACTGCCACATGACAACAAGTTATCAAAATGGTAGAAGAAAAGGCTTCAGAAGAGCCAAGGCAAAAGCGATAATAATGTTGCATATCCCAGAGTCCATATGATAACTTAGCATTTTATTTTATCAAATGTTAAAGCAGCCTGGATTAATCAAATTTTCAAAAGAAATGTACAATGTGAAAACAGGCAAATCACTACACCTCCCCTTGAAAATCAGGATATTGATAGCATAACATACCTTTTGCAAAACATAACCATCATGCACAGCAGAAACCACAGTAGACCCACCACCACTGCACCAAACATGATCGCTCTGTCATATTCCAGAAATCTCTATCATGATAAAGACCCAAAGCAGTAAAATTAAGATGAAATAAATTTGATATATGTTTGACACCAGCTTGTTCAACTCTAATAACACTGCTTCTTAAGGAATCGAGAAGGTCACCTAAGCACAAAACCAGATTAAGGTGTTCAAATCAAGGAAAGTGAAATAGGGAAATTCAAGCATTAACAGTTAGAAGTTAGAACCAACTTCTTCATGAGTATTTCCTTGGTGCGGATGGACTGTTACACACTATCTGTGTGTTATGTGCAACGTATTGGTGAAAAGCAATTTACTTCAGACATAGAGTAGGAAATTAAGAACCAATCAGTCACCACAACACAGTGGACTTGTTCATAAACTAATCGGGCTAACATAGCAAACAAGGGGCCTTCATCTATTTCTAAGGAAAGCAGCAGGTTGCAGAGATAAAATGTCATCAAGAAAATGCTGACCTGTCAACCACTAGAGATGTAGCACGTCCAGATGCAAAAGATGTGAGAACCTGACAAACCAATCAACAATTAAAAATAATAAACTAGTTGCATCAAAGATTACTTCTGAGAGAGACATACTGCATTTTTTGCTAGGAACAGCGCTGGCACTTTGTACTTCTCAAACATAAGTTCTGCTGCTCTACAGAACATGGAAACTAAGAGTCAGGCTTGAAAGCATTGATATGGGTTAGCAATATAAATATTTTAAAAACAAACATAGAAAATACTTCTCTCTTTGCTGTGCACTGTTTATAGATGGTTCCGCTATGAGCATAGGATGCTCTTCAGGATTGATCAATAGCCGCCGTCTGAAATATAGAACAAGTCAGTATGACAATATAGTAGATCCACAGAAATAGTAACTTCAAAAAATTACATAGCATCATAACGAGGAAATCCTTGTACTTAATCAACCTTAGCTATTACAGAAGACAAAGCATCCCAACATATGAAATAAAACAGGAGGGTTTACCCCGCAAAAAAAAAAAAACAGGAGGGAAAACAACGAATCCTGTCTCGCTTACTCACAAACTAACAATTTCACAATAGTATACTCAGCGAAATGAACACAGAATGCTAAATGTTAAACTTGAACTAATAACTTAATTGTAGTTCAGCTGGTGTCATTGCTGATTATCGACGGACCATGTTAAAGAGGAGAAATTGCTCTGAGCTGCATCAAGTAGATAAATAAATTTACCTAAAAGCATGATTCCATATGTTGTCAACAACATCCCAATCCGTAACTGTTCCATCTTTCATCGGTGAGATCACCTGTTTTGTGGAGGGGGGGCCAATAAGCGATAGCTAATAGAAATCATGAGTAACAAATCACCCTTAGAATGTGTGGTTACTGACCTCCATATGATCCCTCCTGAATTCTAATTCTTGACCTACATAAAATTTGCGGTTTTTCTTCGCTTTGTCCACATCCATAGGCTTGGATCCATTCTTAGGATCTGATGCAGAGTCAGCCTCCTTCTCTGGCTTAGCTTCATCGGTATCTTCCGCTTGTTCAATTGAACCAACAACCTGAACATATCAAAACCAGATACTGAATGCGATAAGTTGTACTGGCCAAAATGTACTGCCACGCCAAGTGACCCACGGTAGCGAACCGGTATTGTTCACGAATGAAAAAAAGAGCCCAAGTGCTTCCTCTCCTCCTCCACTCTCCTCGAACCTCCCTTCACCGTCCCTCCCCGCTGAGCTTCAGCAGCTGCTCCTTCGACTCCCAGTCCTAGGCGCAGCCGAGCCTCGACGGACTCAAGCCCTTGGCGCCGCCATCGGGTTTCTCCCACCCCATCCCACTGTGTCCCCTGTCCCCATCCGCCTCATCCGTCGCCACGGCTGCACTCCGATCTCTACCGTTAGTCCGTTACTGAGTAATAGATTGTGCTATTTGATGGAATGGGTTCGGAGGACAGTGGGCAACAAATTACATATTAAAGTTGAGACAAATCGTGTCCTTAATCTCCCTAATTTGACAGGGATTGGCAGCTCCAGGAGACGTCATGTTCGTCCGTGTTGCAGGTTGAAAAAGCATCCAACGTGGGCCAAGATGTGAGCACGTGGGAGGAAAAAGAAAAGGGGATTCAGGCTGGGCTGCCAGCCCATGCTCGCGCTAACCAGCGAGAAGCTGTCGAGGCAAACGATCTGTCCAACTCCGGGTTTTCAACAAGAAGCTGGCTGCAGGTTTTGGGCTAAGGAGTTGAGGAGTTTGGGGATGTGGAGGGCTACCGAACAGGCCCTAAATGGCCAAATTTAAACCATTTTCTTAAAAAAAATCTCATTTTTATTTCAATGTTATTACATGAGTAGTTCGTTTATTTCATCAGAAACAGAGTGAAACTAGCAATTTACTGCCAGACTGCAAAAATTAGCCCAATAATCCCACTAACACTTGAAATTCAGCTTCTTCCTTTTTGTTTGACTCATAGTGCAGCATGCAAGAAAGGCTCACAGTAGCTAACACTAATAGCTAGTGGCAAATCTGAGACATTAGAGCCTGAATCATGAACCAACTTCGTCGTCGGTAGATTAACAAGACTGCACGCGCTGCGCTGAAACCAATGGGTAAGTGAGCACTAATCCGTCCACCACCAGCACAAACTTGCGCGGATGCAATGCGCACAAATTTAGCACATGGTGTCGGTTCCGCTCCCAATTAATAAACGAACACAAACAGCATAATTCCAACAGTTTGGGAGCAGCGGCGGCGGAAGCTCACCGAGGGGAAGACGGACTTGGGGGTGTCGTCGCCCGCGTAGCCGGCCTTGCAGCTGTAGGAGCCCACGTCGATGACGATGGCCGAGACCTCGTCTGCGTGGGGGGAGAGCAAGCAAAAATTAGCGGTCGCCGCGGGGGATCTCCAGGGTTTAGTTAGGGTTTAGCAGGGGCAGGGGCAGGGGCAGGAGCGAGGGATCTTACCGCCGCCGTACATGGCTGGAGATCCGGGGAGCGAGGGCTCGACGAGCAGGGGCGGGGGGCGGGGGGCGAGTGCTGCGCGCAGGGGCGGATCCAGAAGGTGCGCCGGGTGTGCGCAAGACGGGGCCGGGGCTGCGGCGTCGGCGATGAGGCTAAGGTACGGCACGGTGCGAGGACTCGGGTTGGAAGGTCCGGTGAGGACTCGGGTTGCACAGCGGCCCGACGGCCCGGCAAAACCGGGCTGGGTCGGGTTGGTTTTGCCTTTTGGGCCGGACTGAGCCATCATTTTACAACCCAGAAGAGTATTTGGGCTGGTTTCGGCCTTCTGTTTTGAGGTAAATACACTGGTCTCACAACTTGCGCGGCGCGGTCAGTTTGGCATATAAATTTGTAAAAAAAAACTCATTTTTTTTGTAAAATACATGTTTCTGGTCCGTGAACTTGCATGGAGATGAAAATAGGATGCTATTTCACGTATGTAGCTGTGTCAGTGGCACACTGTGAGGCTAACATGGCAGCTGGGACTCGAACTTGGCACCTCGCAGCCCCGTTCTCTACCACGCACAGGGGCAACAAATACATCATACGATGTTTAGTGTTTTATGACCTTTCTTATAGTTTTTACCAACATCGTGCCAGCTTTACGATGCGCCCTGCATGCGGCGACACCTATTGCAACGTCGTTGGGGTGGTGGCGTGGCGCCTTCAGGTAGCAGAGGTGAGCTTGCAATGACCGTGTGGCTGCGAGAGAAAGAAGGCATACCTTGCGTGGAGGGGAAGGACCGTAGGAGCTTCTGTTAGGAGAGAGGATGGGAAAACAAAAGGATGATAGTTTTCTAAGTAGAAAAAGGAGATGACGAACCATTTCACTTAGCTAGATTTTTAACCACCGGAAACTTGGATAGATGGTACTCCTTAGGTCTTAATCCCTCTACTTATCAATGATGTGATATGATAGGGTAGGGTTGGCTATACTACTACTGGTGGCGAACTCGACGAATAAAGAGGGTTTTGAGTGTAAAAAGAAAATGGGTGTGATGTGGAACCCATGGCGGAGGCGGGAGGCAGCTGACTGTTTGAATGTATCAGTTGGTGGAGTCAACACGTTTTCTTTTATCCAAGATACGTGCTGCACTGTGTCATGTTTCACTAATCTATTAGACTGCTTGTCTTTTTCATTATACTAGTCTATTAGATCAAAGTGTTACTCTAATCTCGAGGACAAATGCACCCGCATGAACAGTGTATTCCAAAAATGTAGTTAACAAAATAATAAAATATAATTTTTTTGGTGGATGAATATCAACAAGTTTTCTAATGTCCTGCAAAATTTATCCGCGAAGAACAACTGTAGAGGTGTGTGACTAAAAACCAAAAAAGAGTCCTCCAAATTGTGTCTTTTGAGGCTCGCCTCTTTTATACATGCCTATATGGATGTCCTTTCAAGGTGAAATTTGGCAGGATGTGAGAAAAATTGTTAATGTTCATCCACAAAAATTTCAGAATTTTTTATTGTATTTACTATATTTTAGAATTTTATGTTCATGTGGGTGTATTTCAGTTCACGAGCAGATTATCCATGTCTTAGACTGATAGTATCAGTTTTACCATTTCATCTTTTTTCTATTATGTTTTTCTTTTTTCCTTCTGTTCCCTTTCCTTTTTTTCTCTTGTATTGGTTCTTCTCTTTGTTCATAATGTTTTCAAAATATGATCATAGTGTTTTCAAAAATATGTATCATGTATTTAAAAGTCGTCCTTATTTTCTAATTCAAATTTTTATTTTCATATTTTTCTTTTTATGTTTTTAGTTTGCTTCTTTTGGTCCTTAACTTTCTCTTTGCAACATGCATAAAAATGTCTATAGTATATTTTCAAAACAATTTACCATATTATATTAAATGCACATTAGATATTTCAAAACTGTTCATCATGTTTTAATAAGTTCACCACTTTCAAACATGTTCAATGCTTAAAAATAATAATGCATTTAAAAAATATTCTCCGCGTTTTCAAAGATGTTCATCGTGTATTAAAAAAATGTTCATAGCGTTTATAAAAATTGTCGGGTATTTCCAAAATGTTCATATGTATTTATAAAATGGTAATGATGTACCAAAAAATATTCATTGTGTAATTTCAAAAATGGTTAATCTGTATTTTAGAAAATATTCACGATGAATCTCAAAAGGCTTAATCAAGATTTCTTTTCCAAAAGCTTCTTGTGTATTAATTTTAAATTCATCACTGAACATTATTAAAAAATTGTAAAATGTTTTGAATGCACAATGAACAATCATGTGCGTGTTATGATTTTTTTAATTTATGATTAATTATTTTTGATACATGACTAACATTTTTTATTTTTGATAATTTTTTATTGCATGATGAACATTTTGTTAATTCCTTGAACATTTTTAATACAAGGTGGGAAGTTTCCAAATAGCCGATGAATATTTTTTAATACAAGATGTGGAATTTCAGACAAACTACTAATTTTTTCAAAATTTTGACGAGCATTTTCTTTAATTCATGATGAATATTCTTAATACACAACATACATATGCATATAAGTTTTTGCAATATTTTTCAAAAGAAGAAAACGGAAAATGTCAAAAAAGTAAAACCATTCTTATTCATAGAAAAAATCAAAAGATATATATAGAGAAGAAAATGGATAAAGTGATTAAAAATTAAAATCGTACTTATCATGTACCGAACTAGCGCCTGGCACGTTAGTTCTTTTATAACTATCGTGCGTGCTTTAACCAAGTTTCGGGGTCGAGGCCAACAAATGTCCCTGTAGGCGAGGCGGACGTCAATCTCGGGGATTCTATTTGGCGCAGAGGTCAATGGTTGGCGACCGAATGCGTACCCCCCAGCCACTACATACAATTTGGGTCAGCCCATTAGCTTTTTCGGTTTTGGAAAGGTTCGAGGACCCTCCCAAACCGTTTTTAGATCATGATTCATAGTATAGCTAGTTGCTGGTTATATGATGTTGACACGTCATTTATAGTCAAACTTATAGCCGACAAGTAAATAGTTAGATATAAATACGTACTACTTTATGGTACAGGACACACCTCACTCTCCCATATAGTTTTACGAGCGCGTGCTGTAGCCGGTTATCTGTAGCCCGCTTCTCTTATCTCTCATCTTCTCTTTCCTCCGACGTTGCACAAACATAATATTTAATGTCTTAGAGCCTATCTACATCAACTTATTGTACTTACTTTTATGTTTTTTCATTTGGTTTATTCTGCTTTTTCCAAATTCTCATTTTTTTCTTTTTTGATTTTTCTTTGCCCTTTTTCATGTTCGTTCTTTTTTCCCTGTTTTTGAAATCATGAACATTTTTACAAATTCATGATTTTTTTATGAAATTGTGAACATTTTTTCAAATTCTTGATCATTTTTAGAACTGTTAACTTTTTTGAATTTGCCAGCATTTTTAAAATCGTGAACATTTTTCCGAACTCTTGAAAATTGTTTTGAATATGTGAAAAAATGAGTTGAGGGACATTTTTTGCAATTTCATTTTTTTTAAATTCATGAACGTTTTTTGTTTGGACAACCATTTTTTTGAATTCATGAACTTTTTTGCAATTCACGATCATTATTGACCAGTGTGATTTTTTAAAATTGTTTGAACATTTTTTGAATTAGTGAATATTATGCAAATTCAAGACTTTTTCTGACACAAGAATATTTTATCCACAATCATGAACTTGATAAATTTCTGAACAAACTTTTTTCAAATGCATGACCATTTTTTAAATATGCAAACATTTTTCAATCACAAACATTTATTGAATTTGCATTTTTTTTTGTTTTCTTGAACCTTTTTAAAAATTCACAAGTGATTTCAAATTGGATTGTTTTAAATCTTGAAATATTTTAAAAGGAAAAAGACAAAATAAATAAATAAAAGAACAAAATTAAAAAGATAGGGCGCCCACACAAGGACCTGCCCAAAAGCGCACGGGGGGGGGGGATGCGGATGGGCGTTGCCTCGTTCACCAGCCCCTACTACACCAAATAGGAGGGGAAAGTATCTAGTGCTCCCAGGCCTAGGGTGCTCCCGGTGCTCCGATGCGAAAAACATTTTTTTAAAATGTTCAAAAAATTCTGAAAAAAATGCAGCACATCGACGGAACATCGATGTCTCTTGTCACAAAATTTCAAATCAAAATTCGAAACATTGCTCGAGATACAAAAATGACAAATTTGACATCAATGTGATAATGGGTCAAAACTAAAGCCCAACTTATGTTATGTACAAAAGTTTGTCATTTTTGTATCTCAAGCAATGTTTCGAATTTTGACTTAAAATTTTGTGACAAGAGACATCGATGTTCTGTCGATGTGCTGCAATTTTTTCAGAATTTTTTGAACATTTTAAAAATGTTTTTCGGACATTTGGAGCACCAGGAGCACCCCAAGCCTGAGAGCACTAGATACTTTCCCCAAATAGGAGCTCCCCCATCTATCTTGCTACAAGCAAGATGTATAGACGCTCGCCTATGGCGGGAGTATGATGATGCGTCGGAAACCTGCTATAGGCCCACTCTGGCCGAGAAAGAGCCCATGGGCTAGCCCTTTTCGGTCACGACATAGCCCATGTCCAAGTGGTCATCTATCCACATTCTTGTGTGCGTATTTTTTCCACTCTCTCCTTCTTGCCAGCGTTTTTACATTAACTAGATGATACCCCCACATGTTGTTGCGGGATAGTTTGCAACTTACTTCAATGAGATTTCTTGTATGAAACATGAAGAGTTGGAGTAATAATATAAGAGCCAGAACTGAAAATACATATAACTTATTGTGTTTGATTATTGTATGGTTATATGCTATTTATTAAATTATAATATCATAATAGAATGGAAATTTTCATGCATGTTTGCATGTTGATGTGAGTCTTTTCCCATGTATGTTGCATGATGATGTGGCATGCTTGCATGTTTAGAGAAATAGGATAGCGAGGATGTTCCTTTTTTTTCATGCATGTTGTGTGATGTGCATGTTGAGGTGAGTCCTTTCCATGTATGTTTTTTTTGACTGAAAGACTGTAAGGGAAGCCCTTACAGTATAATTGGTGCAACAAACCCAAATTGCAAGTACCATGCCTTAAACCTGGATGGGTGGGAAGTATACCTGGCCATACCTCGGGCCGGGCCGGGCCTAGCTAAGCCCGACGCAAAAAACCCAGGCCCGAGCCCGGCCCGGCCCGGCCATCGGGCCTGTTTTTTGGGCCCGAGCCCGGCCCGAACACGTAAAAGCCCGTCGGGCTTCGGGGCAGCCTGACCCGTCCTTCAAGAAAACACGAAAACGATGGGCCCGAGCCCGGCCCGGGCCGGCCTTCGGGCTCAAAATCTAGGCCCGAGCCCGGCCCGGGAGCGGCGTCGGGCCGGGCCGGGTCAGGCTTTTTCGGGCCGGGCTGCCCATGGCCAGGACTAGTGGGAAGACATCAGCCCCTTCCCACCACTAGGCTATGCCTTAGTCTGCCTTTTCCCATGTATGTTGCATGATGATGTGGCATGCTTGCATGTTTAGAGAAATAGGATAGCGAGGATGGACCTTTTTTTTCATGCATGTTGTGTGATGATGTGGCATACTTGCATGCTGAAAGAAATATGTTAGTGAGGGCTAGCTATTTATATATAAAAGATTCTAGATTTTTTTTCTTAAACTATGTAAAGGTTGTTATGATTTTAGTATTGTTCAACTGCACGGGGACGAGCGTCGGCTCACCTTGGTCAAACGGCAAAGTAAGCTCTTTGCCGTTAGTAAGAGAAAAACATACGACAAAGTGAGCTCTTAGCTGTTAGTAAACAAAAAGGCAGACGGCAAAGCCTATTTTGCCATCAGCTGCCGACGGCAAAAGTGGTTTTTGCAGTCAGCCCCGACGAAAAGCTGACGATAAAGACCCTCACAGACAACAAATTAGTTGATTCATGTAGTGTGGACAGGGTTCACAACCACATCATACTGGTAATATCACGGTGTCATCGACATAGTGATCTTGGAGTGCAAAACATCTACCCAACAAGGTTCATAACAGCAAGATAACCTATGGTTGAATGGTTAGGATGATAGTCATACCTTGAACCTTGATGTTGGTAATAGAGAAATAGTACATATTTTGTATAGCTCACCGCCACGATTCTCAGTTCTTACCTAACTTCCATTTCTATTTCTTATAAAAGTGCCTATAGTTTTTTTTTCAAAAGTCAAACTTTATAATGTTTGATCAAGTCTGTAGAGAAAAATATGTATAAATAGAAATGCATATCATTAAATACATCATGATACATATTTTCATGTTGTATATGTTTGGTATTGCATGTGGATAATTTTCACTATGTGTGCAGTAACTAGTAACTCATCGAGGGGGACTCTTCCTCCAAGCTCTAACAATGATATGCATGTGAGCATGTCAGTGGCGTCGGAGGTGTGTGTGGTAGTGATTCGGATGCCCGCAAAGCACACCTTTATACGGGCACGCCGCACCTGCCTGAACAGCGAACCTGCCCTCCGTCGTCGTCCATGCCCCCCCGCCGGCCGGCCCGGCCCCGTCCGTCCCCGGAGAAAACGACGACGTCACGGTCGAATCTCGCCCTCGCTAGCCGGTCCAGCTTGATTGGCTAGCTAGCACGGACGACCGTACGGGCGGCAGAACGGAGGCGATTGATGGAGCGCCGGATCTGACGTTTCGCTTTGTGGCCGGCGTCGACCCATCCATCCGTCCATCGTACGCATGGGCCGGCCATGGCATCTTCCCCTGAAAGTTAGCTAGCGAGCTGCCGCATGCATCATGCGGCCACAGTAGATTCGCCTTTCGAGTTTTCGCCGTTTTTTAGGATCGATATTGGGAACATGCATCAATGCATTTCATTCATGTAGGTCGAGGTCGAGGTCGAGCTGACACTGGCCGTTGGACGCTCGCCGCCGGCCGCGAGTGGCGGTGGCACACGAACAGACGAACGCCGCCGACGGGTTCCTCGATCCGTCGTGCGTGCTTAATGGGGGCAGATCCTCCTCTCCGGCCTACGTTGCAGGTTGCACATCCCACGAACCAGGCCCGGTACTGGTCCATGCACACTTGGGTGAGCAACGTGTGCATCAGTGCATGCATGTTGACTTGTTGAGGATGCTGCATGCATGCAGGCGCGACCGTTAACCGCGACCAGGACCAGCGAGATTGCACACCTACTGACTCCAATGTTCAGAGAAATAAAACTAAGGTCATGCTATTTCTCATGCGAATGAGAAATGGGAGAGCTGTGCCCGAACCCCATGATTCTACTTAGGCCTTGTACAATGGGAGGTGCTTAGAAGAGGTGCTTAGAGAAAATAAATCAGAATTTTCTTAAATACCGGTGCTTATTTGTACAGGATAGACGCTTAACTAAGCGTCTCTCCTATAGAAATAGTCACCGGTGTTTCAAAAAATCCGGTTTATTTTTCTAAGCACCTCCCTAAGCATCTCCCATTGTACAAGGCCTTAGCAGGCACACCCTTTGCTAGCCATTTTTTGTTGCTGCATCAAGATCTGTGCATAGAAATTTCCTAATCTTTTTGAAGCTTCACATGTCAATGTTTTGTTTTCCTAAAGCATCAGAATTACAAATTAGAAATGTTTTTCACATACTGTAGTTCAATGTTTTGTTGACCTTACAAATTTCAAGTTTGTATGCTGTTTTGTTTGGGAGAGATTAAAAAAGAGAATTTAATTACTCTGGGGTGAGAATAGTGATATAGGATGTGCACGCCCTTCAAAAGTAATAAGAGCTTGCTATTGGCTTGATGGAGAATCCCTTGCTTGTACTCAAATCAATCTCCTCTACTCTCAAACTCCCACAGTATAGATCTTTAGGTTTTAGGGAGGAAGGATTATTCAAAACAATGTCCTTTGTGGTGGGTTTTTTTGCTCCCGAGGTTCGGTGAGTTTGTTCTGTGCGACGTGCCTTCCGTGCCGTCAGTGATCCTCATCGGGTCGTGGCTTGGAGACCTCGTGGTGGTGTCTTCTGGTCAGGTTGGTGATTTTGTTGGTTGATTATATAGTTTGGTCTTTGTGGTGCGGTTCGACAACGTTGGTAGCACACTAGTGTGTGCAATGTTGTCTCGGGCGAGCAGGGCTTTCAACGACGTCAGCGGTTACCTTGTCAGGCTCTAAGGTGTTGTTTCCCCGAGGTTGTTTCTGTCGAGGCCTCGAGGGGTTCGGATGGCTCCTGTTGCCAGTCTCCCCTTTTGTTTCTTCCTTTTCTGCTTGTGCCATGTGCTCTGGTTCAGCTCGAGCTTCAACTTGGTGTGTGTGACGTTCTAGAAAAAAGTATTCAAAAGACCCTGAGTGTTACGTGCGAAGCTACACGGCTACGAGGTCCGGAAGGCTATACCTGATAAGTTGTACTCCCTCGGTCCCAAAATGCAAGACCGTTTTTGACACTATGGTAGTGTCAAAAATGATTTATATTTTGGAAGGGAGGAGTACTATTCTTGGAAGGTTCAAACCAACCCCTTTTGGAGGTTCCAAACAGCTCTAGAGCAGAAATAAAATACCTTGGAGAGTCTGAACAAAAGATACTATGTGGCTTCGAACCAACTCTTGTGAACCTGTCCTGAAAGATCGGAGTAACACCATTCAGGGGACCCAAATAATAGTTATAATTTTTGGATAGTTCATTGTAGTCCCAACTCGAAGGCTCCAACCACTCACCATTTAGGGGTCTGAACTATACTTGGACTCTAGAATTTTGCTGTTAGTCTCTTTTGATTTGCCCAAATGGATAGTGTCCGAACTAGCCTTATTCTCTAATATAGACAAATTCAAAGGTTCCAAACATATGTTACTCAGAGGAACCAAACATGAGGAAAATGTCTCTATAGCATCCCAGAATATCTGGACACCTCATTTGTAGAGTTCGAATAACACTCAACCTAACCATCTCTCTCTCTCTCTCTCTCTCTCTCTCTCTCTCTCTCTCTCTCTCTCTCTCTCTCACCTGATCTAAGGTGGACCAGTCGGAGGCTCCGCACACGGATAACTAAGAGAGGTTTGAGTGGAAGAGCGAAGGTGTTTATGAGAGTTTTGGAGGTTTGAGCTCGAGCACTTAGCAAAACTCTTCTCCTTAGGGCATTTCCAGCGCCGACCCGCAAATTTGCTCCGGTATCCAGTCTGTGGACACGGATGCGGGAGCCGGCCATCCAACTCTGCCTGCATACATTTCAACCACTATATGAATTAAACGGAAGAAACTCATACAAACACGAGAGATTTCATATAAACCAGACGAAATTCATTACATTTCAAACATTTTTCATATAAACCAGACAAAATTCATTACATTTTTCATATAAAGTGGACTAATCCCTACTCTAAACCTAATCTAAATAATTGACAACGCCCGTTCCCTATGTACGGTCATGAGCCCCAAGAACTCTTCTTCTTCTTCAGTTCCTCCTCGGCGCTCTCCAGCTCCGCCTTCAGAGCCCCGCGAAGTGTTGTCCACCTCCACGTCACCACCAAGCGGCTAATGACCAACGATGTCCAAGCCACCAAGCTTTGCTTCAACGGGAGGGGAAGAGCGGTGGCCTTCTTGGGACCTGAGTGGTGGCCTTCCCCGTTGCCGGCGTTGCCCGCGGAGGTGCCGACTTCATGGTCGTAGCGCCGAGCCGCAGCCGGGGCGGAGCTGGCAATGTTCTCATCGTTGTTGCTCTTGCCCCACACCTCTTCCGCCGCCTAGTCGAACTCCCAGTAGGTGGACACCAATTCCGACTGATAGAGGCGGTACCGCCGGCGGTCGTGGAGGATCTTGCGAGCGGAGTGGTAGGAGTCGACGAGTGCCTCATGCCCCGCCACGTCCACGATCGGCAAGATGGTTGTGCCGGCGGCGAGTTGCTCCTTCGCGCGCCGGTGCTCCTCAAGAGGCCGAGGTTATATGCTTGGTCGGCCTGTGACTGTCGGAACTTGGCATCCTACTCCTCCTGCAGCATGTCCGTGTAGTACGCACGGGCCTCGCCGAGGGTGAGGCTGTCATGCACCGACAAGGAGGGTGGCACCGGTTCGTCGACCTCCGTTTGCTGGCCGGACTGCCAGCCGGCGGTAATGCCGGCCATCTCCTTGTTCTGCTCTGAGGAGAGGGTGTCCCAGAGGGATTTGGAGTGCGAGGAGGTCATGGCTGGCGTGGTGCAGAGAGGAGAAAGGGATAGAAGGAGGACGACTGCGGCTATTACCGAGGCTAGAGTTTATATGGTGGGCAGATGACAATGGGCCACAACGGTGTTGTTAATGGTGGGCAGTAGACGGACGGACGGACGGATGGGTGGCGCTGTAGTAGGTTCCTAAGCAACCACACACGATTAATGGAGGGAGGCGGACAGACTGGTGCCGTTTGAATGCGGAGATAAGTTGCGTGCACCGAGAAGCGGGGCGAGTTGCGCTCTCGGCTGGCGTGTTGCTTCAATGCCGGCAGCAGTGAGAGGTCGCGTCCGCTCTAGTTGGGCATGAATACGGCACTGATACTCTAGAGCGGCACTGACTATTTCGGGCAGGAAGCGCGTGCGGGCGAGGGAGAGGGTTAATGGTGGGCTAGGGCATACAGAAGCGGACGTGGTAGCGGTTTGGGCGCCCACAAAGAGCCCCTAGTTTATTTCCGGTTTGCAGGAAAAAATGCGTCTGGACTGATACAGACCTGCATTGAATGACAACACGTCCGGACCGTGCGGTCTGGATGGTTGCGGTGATTTGATGGTTGGCGTTGGAGATGTCTTTACTAGGTCCTAGATACCTTTTCGATAGTATCAGAATACCTATAATTCATAGTGATCTTTGATTACAAAAGGTAGAAGATCCTTAATATAGCTAATCCATTCTCCATAGATTTCGTGGGTCAATAGCCATTTTCCAGCTAGCATCTTTTGTGACTAAAGCGAGTCAACACTTAGAGTAAAATGTTGGTATTTTAATCTTGTTCCCATGAATCATCAAAACCCAATATGGCAGCCTAGATGCACTTTCATGTACTTCATGAAGAGACTCAAAAGATGAACGTGCACACGGTCACGCTGATACTATATTCCCGGAGAAGTAGAAAACCATCCACAAACTATGAGTATTGTCGTCCTTTTCATTTCATTACCCCAAAAAACTTTACTTGTTTCCTTAAACAACCACCGTTACCTACTAGCTGTCGTTACGACTAAACCAGAGCAAGGTTTCATGGCCCTAACATGGATGCTTATGTGTGCACTAAGAATGTTGCTTCACACATCTCGACTCCACATCTAAAATGCTCTGTGATGTGGACTTCTGGTTTGCTATTCACTACTCGCATTTTTGCCAATTAACGTCATGTTTCATGCACATGAATTAAGAAACATATGAACAAGAAAACTACAGGATTGCTTAGTACTCTATGGAAATTATGTTGTTCCGTGAAACATGAATCGTATCCCATGTGACATATCAGTATGTAATATGGCAGCATAAATATTTGACCCATCTACCTTGGACTTGAATTCTAAAATATTCGTGCTTAACCTAGGTGAGGTTTGTGGCCTACCCAAATTACTCATTGTCAGGCAGTTGAACCACCCAGAAACATGCATTCTCTAGCAGCAGGTGATGCACGACGTAAGCCGCGCCTCTAACCCAGTATCGTCTAAATTAGGGGTTAGTTACAATGAATTCAATACTGTTATGAGGCTATGCGTGATGAAGAGTCTAACCTTTCTCCAGAACAAGTGAATGACAAATAAAATATCTGAATAGCTTTGCAAACGACACATTACGACATGCATACGGCAATAGGAACCATGATTTCTGAAGGCTTGTACGAAAACTACTCATCTCAAATCGTGTAATTATGTTGGTATAGATTGTTGTAGTACTGCATCTTACAGTCATACCTTTAATTCGATGGAGCCAAGAAAATATTATTGGTAGCATGTCACAGAAATAGCTGCTGGCGAAGTTCTGAAACCTGCCATGTTTGCTCCTTCACCAAAGTTACGTTAGACAGGTGTGGGAGCTACATATCTAGTCAGTCAAACACCAAGACTTTGCTGTTTTTATATACGACCACATGGACCGTCGACACCAGAATCTGCACGTCTAAAAAGTGCCTACCGAGAATATAAAATATCAGTATATAATATGTATAGCAGTGCATAATTAAAAATGTACACTTCTTAAATTACACTGACTATTTGTCATGTACTCTAGCTAGTAGATTCTCTATGAAAGATTTTTCCTCTCGCGTTGACACTATACGTATGTGGCTAGGGTTTGCAAAAAATATAATAAAATACGTATGTGGCTAGGAGTGCCTATATAATATACCACACACATTGAGTAGGCCAAATTCGTCTGGTCTCTATTCCCTTCATCGTCGTAATGTACTACTCCCTTCATCCTAAAATAAGTGTAATATTGTGCTAAATGAAAGATACTTATTTTGGAGGGAGCACTATTAATAGCTAGGGCATGTTAATTCCGGATATGTGCAAGGTGTTTATATGTTAGTGTGCAAATTAAAAGAATATTGCCACATCATTGAGCACCTATACAAATTTCATATCTCCCGGTGCTGCTTTTATTGTAGTTGCTTATATGACGGTAATTGCCTTTGGCTCCTAGGTGCATATGCACCCATTGTCGAAATCCAAATTCCGAGAAGTTAAAAAATTCGAAACAAAAATCCCGCGTGTATATCCGGACATTTTATGTGCGTTCACAAGGTTTCAGTGAAAAACGACGTTTTTTGTGGCTTGTGTAAAAAAGATAAAGAAATGCCTCGTGAATAGTTAGAATGAAGCATCAGAAATTGTCTTTTTTACACAAGCCACAAAAAACGTCGTTTTTCACCGAAACCTTGTGAACGCATACAAAATGTCCGGATATACACGCGGGATTTTTGTTTCGAATTTTTCAACTTCTAGGAATTTGGATTTCGACAATGGGTGCATATGCACCTAGGAGCCAAAACGCCACTCTCTATTGTAGTTGCTTATATGATATATTATATATTATCAAGTAGTGGTTAAATGCATAGCGCCAAATAAGTACCATTGCTATCATATTTGGATAAAAAAAGTCATGTTTTGATTTGCTAAGCACCTCTATGAACTTGCACCATACATGCTCTAATGAATCAACCCGATTTTATCGAATTAATTTCACATGTTTTATTTGAAATCAGACACGTTTCACCAAAAAGGTGTAAACACCCAGCTTTTATAGAACGTTTGTTTTCTGGAAAAGAGAATAACTCATGTCATTTGTATCGACTGATGCACACACTCAAATATTAGTAATTATTCAATAATACAAAGCAAAGCCAAGTTTTGATGCCCGCTTACAAATAAATATGTAGCCATCCAAATTGGATCTACCCGCGATGTTATCTCGAACAAAGGTCGATGTTCAGAATTTCATCCTTGAAGCATAACTTAGAGCCAACACAATTTTTTTTTGCGAATAAGAGCCAACACCTTTAACAAGGGCAGACTCATCCTAAAAAGTGTGCATGTAGTATGGGTTTGCACCCATACTACATGCACACTTTTTAGGATTTCGCTACAATTCCGATGTCGAATTTGTAAGCATGGAAAATCTGACATCTGAGATGGTAAATTATGTTGTCGCGAGCATTGCAATTTCGCTCAAACAAACACGGCAAATCCTTGTCATGCCAAGTTTTACCAGAATTTGCCATGCTTGTTGAAGGAAATTGCCATACTCGCGACAACACAATTTGCCATCCCGAGCATCAGATTTTCCATGCTTAAAAATCTGACGTCCATATTTAATATTTTGGTACTTTTTATTGAATCCACCAATTTGGCTATATTATTGTGGAACTAGGAGGCATTTGTGTTGTCCTTCATCATCACAGGAAGCTACCAATCTTTATACGAGGTAAACAACCTTTCCAAGTTCTAGCCGTGTGCATGATACTTGTCGAACCTACATCATTGGAGAAGTTGGGGGATCACACAAACTTCAAGTGGGATGGAAGGTTTGGAGTTGAAAAGACACCAATTCCGTTAATATGGGTGCAATTAATTTGTATCGATTATCGTATCCTTGAAAGTTCTACTTGAATTCTTTTAAACCAGATTTATTCAGCCGGTCGTAATTTTCGTGTGTTGGGTCAGATCCCACTGCTCAAATTCCTTACCCTCGTCACATATTTGTGGTGATACACATGTATTATTTTTTAACATGCTGTTATCCGCATCGTGCTTGGCGAAGACATCGGTGAGATGTGCATGAACCTCCAGGAACAGAAACAGGTTAGACACTCTGATCATATCCATTTCTCTGGGTAATGTCAAACTTTGATTGAGCCGAGTCACGGAGAATGAGTCCTGATTTTTATATTACCACCTAACGTCAAAGGACGACCAGGATAATAATAAATTGTTCATTTCATATATAAATTATATTGGCATCTAGTGGACATCACCAACAACTAAAGCAGGGCCGGCAGCTTGAGGGTTATTATTTATCTGGTATGTGGTTGCATCGCGACGCACGCATTCTCCGTATATTGGATTAGTTACATAGTTTCTTATGCTACCAAAATCGAAAAGGGAATGTCACTACCACCTAGCTTGGTGAGCAAATTTTGAATTGATTATTTGTGCTATCTACAGGTCGTCTTATGAGGAATGTATTGTCTCGATCACATGCATTCAGCTGTGTGTCACGTTCAGATTTGACAGAGAGATGACCATCCTGTTCAAGTGTGCATATTGTGAGTAGCACTGCAGTAATTTAATAAGAAATCACAGCCCATGCCAATGGACACACCCAGACTTATTATTACCGATATATTGCAAAAAAAAACATTGGTGAGAAAAAAAAAGCTACTCCCTTCGTCTGGAAATACTTGTCATCAAAATGAATAAAAGGGGATGTATCTAGATGTATTTTAGTTCTAGATACACCCCTTTTTGTCCATTTTGATGACAAGTTTTTTCAGACGGAGGTAGTAGATGCCAGATAGGAGATTGTAATGGTGGAGGTATGCAGCAGTGAGATCACTGTTCACTACAGCCTAGCTAGCTCTCGATCGTGACAGGGATTTGGTGTAAATTACACGGTGCTCATTTTATTGCAGTACATGGTTTGTCCTTAGCTATAAGCTTTTGCATATGGATCGAGATGTACTAATATGTTACTATTTGTTAAGGTTCAGTGACACGCATGGACAAACAACCTATAAGACAAAGAATGTCCCGTACTTATAATTAAATACAGTGTGCCTAGCTGGGGTGGAGAAAAGGAATTTTAAGATGCTTGTGTTTGTTTTTTGTATCCATCCCAGTAACAGATGCATGCCAACCTGGTTGACAAGACAGAGAATGTCTTTGTGTACATATATACCACACACAGTATGATGGTATATACAGACAATAATAGTATTAGTATATGTAGTAACTGGTTGGACACATGTCTCAAAAGAAGATATAGTTGGATAACTTTTAACCAAATTTTAAGGACAAGCCCTAGATTTCAACAATTAATACTTAGACAGTACAAGAACCACTCTGCAATTGCAGGTTTATCCTCACCGCTGAACCCACAGTGTTTAGATAACTGAGCTAGAAGTTTAATATTTACCACATGTCTCTCCAAAAGAATGAAAAAAAAGGAAAGTGTCACTGGTACAGTTAACTTCTATACAAATCATTTTTACCCCCTTTTCGGACAACGTTTTAAACCGTCTTTTTGCCTGTGTCCGCGATTTGGGGGGGGGGGGGGGGGGGGGAGGGGAGGTCCATCACACACGACTCAGATAAATCATCGTCTGCGATGGGGCGAGCGGTTGCTGATGATTTCCTAAAGTAGTTGTATGCGAAGTCGTACACTATCCCACACGTTAGACCTTGATGTTACATTTCTGATCCGGCAGACATCCGAAACGATTACGCAGATATACTCGTATGCAAAAGATGGATATCACAAACATTTAATCTATCGATTTGTTTGTGATAGGTACATTATCACACAGTCAGAAACTGTAAAATGTGTGTTGTGCCTCTACTATCGCAAACGTGTCGATTTCATAAGTGTGTGCGAGAGGTATTTCTATCACACATGTGTTTGATACGTCTTCAACGTATCTATAATTTATCAAGTATTCATTCCATGTTTACAACAATTTAATATGATTTTGGTATGATTTGGATGGAACTAACCAAGACTAACGCTATTTTCAGCAGAACTACCATGTTGTTATTTTTTATGTAGAAATAAAAGTTCTCCAAATGCAATGAAATTTTTTGATATTTTTTTGGAACAAAAGAGGCACTAGAAGCTTCGTCAGAGGGCCAGAAGAGCCACAAGGTGGACACAACCCACCAGGGTGCGCCAGAGGGGCCTGGCTTGGCCCGGTGGGTTGTGGTCACCTCGAGGCCCATCTTCGCGTGATTCCAATGCTGGAAAATTCTATAAATATAGAAACCATCAGAAATAACCCGAGATCAGAAGTTCCGCCGTCGCAAGCCTCTGTAGCCACGAAAAACCAATCTAGACCCCGTTCCGGCACCCTACCAGAGGGGGACATCATCACCCGAGGTCATCTTCATCATCCCGGCGGCCACCATGATGAGGAGGGAGTAGTTGTCGTGGATCTAAGACTGACAGTAGAATGGGGGGTAGGTATGAGGAGGCAAGATCCTAGCTATGGAATAGTTGTACACACGAGTTTACGAGTCCAGACCCTTCGCGGAGGAAGTAACAACCATACGTCTCGGTGCCCTGAGGCGGTCGACTGGTTTGTATGTGTGTGTGGGTTTACAAAAGATGCGAACCCTTGTCCCAGAGGAGGGGGGTGGCTTATATAGAGTGCGCCAGGACCCCAGCTCCCCTCCGTTACACAGGGTTCAATGTACATTAAGAGTGGAACGTTACTGGTAACGCTAGCAATTAAGTGATATAAAGGACAATTAAATCTATGAATAAACGTGTCGGTGTCAAAACCGGCGGATCTCGGGTAGGGGGTCCCGAACTGTGCGTCTAAGGCGGATGGTAACAGGAGGCGGGGGACACGATGTTTTACTCAGGTTCGGGCCCTCTTGATGGAGGTAATACCCTACTTCCTACTTGATTGATCTTGATAATATGAGTATTACAAGAGTTGATCTACCACGAGATCGTAGAGGCTAAACCCTAGAAGCTAGCCTATGGTATGATTGTTGTTGTCCTACGGACTAAACCCTCCGGTTTATATAGACACCGGAGGGGGCTAGGGTTACACAGAGTCAGTTACAAGGAAGAAGATCTACACATCCGTATTGCCAAGCTTGCCTTCCACGCCAAGGAGAGTCCCATCCGGACACGGGACGAAGTCTTCAATCTTGTATCTTCATAGTCCAACAGTCCGGCCAAAGGATATAGTCCGGCTGTCTGGAGACCCCCTAATCCAGGACTCCCTCAGTAGCCCCTGAACTAGGCTTCAATGACGATGAGTCCGGCACGCAGATTTGTCTTCGGCATTGCAAGGCGGGTTCTTCCTCCGAAAACTCCATAGAAGATTTTGAACACAAGGATAGTGTCCGGCTCTGCAAAACAAGTTCCACATACCACCGTAGAGAGAATAATATTTCCACAAATATAATCTGCTGACACGTTTAGCAACATAACATCATGTCATGGCCCGGTCATTATTCAAACCGTTTTCTCAACCAGAACTGCACATATCGCGATGCGGTTTTCTTGACACGTCTTGTCGAAGCAGAGATCGTGTCCCCTTATCACGGGATTCTCGTCAATACAGGTATGGGTAACCCAACCGCGCCATCAATTACGACGCTTGGGGAATAAGCGATTTTACCAGGTAAGTGGGGAGGTGCATCGCCTCTTCCGCCCTTATAAAGGGACAAAGATTCACCCTTTTTACCCACACCTTCTTCCTCCTTGCTTATCCATTCTCGCACACTCGAGCTCCAGCACCCAAGTTCACGTCTTTCTCCTTAAACCACTCCAAGCATGTATGGAGAGGGAGACAAGTGGATGGTCTCCTCCGTCACGGAGGAGAACATCACAAAGCTACGGGAAGCCGGATATCTGGCTGCGGACATCGCGCACTGGCTGCCAGATGCGGGGCAGATCATCCCTATGCCCGAACCCCATGATAGGGTAGTTTTCCTTACCCACTTTGTCCGCGGACTGGGATTTCCCCTTCACCCATTTATCCGCGGGCTCATGTTCTACTATGGGCTGGATTTCCATGATCTGGCCCCCAATTTCATCCTCAACATCTCGGCGTTTATCGTCGTGTGCAAGGCCTTCCTCCGCATCAGGCCCCACTTTGGCCTGTGGCTGAAGACCTTCAATGTTAAACCGAAGGTGGTGGTCAGCCAGCAAGCAGAGTGCGGAGGCGCCATGGTGGGCAAAATGCCTAACGTCACCTGGCTCGAAGGATCCTATGTGGAGACCATAAAGGGGTGGCAATTGGGGTGGTTCTACATCACTGAGCCGCGCGATACTAACTGGGTGGCGGCCCCCGAATTTCGATCCAGAATCCCCACGCGGCTCACTTCCTGGAAAGAGAAGGGTCTGTCCTAGGGTTCCCCGGTAGAGCTGACCGGACTCCAGACCTGCATCAAGAACATGATGAGCAAGAAAATCAAGCTCGTCAACGTGGTCCAAGTCATGCTCTTCCGCCGGATCCTCCCGTGTCAACGACGGGTATTCAATTTGTGGGAGTTTGACCCGGCCAAGCACCAAACGCTGTGAGAGCTCTTCGACACGACACACAAGGACGTCTGGAAGGTGCTGTTCAAGGGTGCTGAGGTACCTCCTTCCCTTACCGAGGACCGCGGACTCAGCGCAAAGCGCCATGCCAATCCGATAAGTTTTTATATCTCACAGGATATTTATTTGCCCCAGTTTAATCATGTCCGGGATCTAAGCTTCCATGCCATTAACAGGACTGGGTAAAGACAGCGGAGCAGATCGATTGCCCAACCCCCCTGCCTGAAGATCCTGCAGATGCTCTCCTAACGGAGATGCTGGTTCCGGCGCCTTACGAGGTGCCGATAAAGAAGGCCAGGAAGAAGGCCACGGGGACCTGAAAGGGTCTCTGGCGCAAGGTTATATCGGACTCATCGTCCAATAACTCCGAAGCGCACTCCTCCCACGAAAACGAGGAGGAGGAAGAGGAAAGTTCTCCCCCCAGCCGGGGGAGACAAGAAAAGGAAGGCCGCCCCAACTGGGGAGGCCGAAGGGTCCAAGAAGGGAAGGACCCTCCTTCCGGACTGCTCCACGACGGCCACCTACAACGACAATGAGTGGTTACCCAGGGACAAGCCCCTGGCGAAGTCGTAAGTATCCGGATACCATAGTAATTCATGGTATGTTTTATTGCATTGCTTCTCCTTACGCCAAATATGATTATGCAGTCCGTCCCGAGCCCGTCTCGACGTATCTTTGTCGGACGGTTCTTTGGATTCGTCAGATATGAATAGCGATTCACTTTCGACCGCCTCCACCCCTTGCCCTACGGAAAACGTCGAGGTGTTGTCTCAAAAGGCACCGAGCCGAGGGGAGGTAGTCCTGGGGGCGCCTCGAGGCGACCTTCCGGACCCTGGGCACAAAGGGAGAAAGACTCCCATGGGCTCCAAGTTCGGCCCCCAGCCGAACACCGCGCCGGAACCTTCAGTGGTTCTGGACTCCGGCAGGCGACCCCCCGTTAAGAGGGGCAAGCCGCTCATGCCGGTGGCCTCTGTCCATCCAGAGGCACCGGAAAACTTGCTGGAAGTGCTTCGCAACGCTTCCATCAACGAAGAGCACCGCACTATCATGAGTGCGGTGATCGAGAAAGTTCAGTCCGCCGAAAATGGACTAACCGAAGCTTGTGCCAGCCTCCTAACAGGCTTTCAGGTAAGCAATCAAAATATAGGAAAATATTACCGCATAGACATTAGCCCCTGATGTTCTATTTGGCATTCGCGAAGAAAGGCCGAATAGAGGATCAAATAATGACTCAGGAGTCTAATCAGAATATGTCTATGTGCATATGCAGGCTTCACTGCTGCCTACTGCCGCACGTACTGCGGAGGTCGCTGCACTAAAGCAGGACCTTAAGCGGTCCGAGGACGAGCTCGGCCTTACCAAGAGGCTGCTCGAGGAGAGCAAAGGTAAGCAATACCTTGTCTATATATTAAAAAGAAATCCGGTTGTAAAGTAATAGGATCATCATGAATTTGCCAGGAGCCACGACCGAGGTGGCGACCCTAAAGAAGGCGTTGTCCGAGGCCGAAGACAAAGCGGCCAAGGAGCGCATTGAGCGGGAAAAGCAAGAAGCCCGGGTAGGCGAGGTGCAGCAAGAGCTCGAGGCTCTCGCCAAAAAACACGAGTCCTTGGAGCTTGACTCTAAGACGCGAGAGTACGAGCTTGCGAAGGCGCTCGAAAGCGCACGGAGCACCAAGGATGAAGCCCACAAGGCCCTCCAGGAGATTGATGCGGTGAAGAAGATAGTAGCGGGTAAGGCATTCATTATGCAAAGAAAGCATGTGAAGGAAGCTTTCCTTTTACTTACCCGAGTTCGGAGCTCTCCAGGAGCGTTCGCAGATCTTCCCCGTAGTGTACTGGATGCCGCGGAGTTTTACTGAGCTGAGGAGGGGAGCTCGATGGAAAAGTTGTTCTGGTCTCAGTATACTAGGACCGAACACCCAATGCCCTTGAGCGACCAGCTGAAGCAACTGGTCGAGCTTCACAAGGCGGCCGAACAGGCCATGAAGGGTCTTATAGTCCGGATGTGGCCTGGCGATCCCCTGCCTAGCAGCTACTTCGGTCTGGTGAGGTGGCTTGTGGATGCCTGCCCACGACTTGAAGTCATAAAGCGGTCCGTCTGCATCAAGGGTGCGCGCAGGGCTTTTGCCCGGGCAAAGGTGCACTGGGCGAAGCTGGACGCCGTAAAGCTGGTGAAGGAGGGGCCGCCGGAGGGCAAGGAGCATCGCTGCCCCGAAATGTATTATGACAGTGTCCTGAAGGGTTCCCACCTTGTGGCGGAGGAATGTGCTAGAGATGTAATTTTTGAATGAACATGCTCATGTGATCCTGTAATGTGAAACGAGTTCATTTGCGCTATGCAATGCTTTTTGAATTTAAAATATTACCTTCTGTGCGGCCGTTTATAAAATCCGAGAGTTGGCCAGTCGTCGGCTTCTGCCCCCATGTAACTAGTACTGGGGTGTTCGGGATAAACCTGAGCACTCTTTATCCCAATTTTGGGTCCTTCGAGGGAGGTGTTCAGCACAACGAACCAGGCAATCGGACTATAAGGCTTTATCACTCACTTAGCCATAGAAGTCTACAATTTTAAATTTTGGCGAAGCCTCTAGTATTCAGAAGGCCGAATTTGGGGCGCTATATACGCCTAAGTCGGGCAAGGCCGACTCCTCGCCGGAAAAAGTCTTTATGGACTTGAGACCTCTCGAACAGCGACCAGCTCTCACCTTATCATGACAGTCAATTTTCGGCTTTCTCTACTGAGGTGCTTGTCCGGAAGAATAGGGACACAATCGTAGTAGTTCTCCCAATGCTACCTTAGCCGATATAGCGGAATGTAAGGTACCAAAACATGGGAGCCGGGAAAACCCAACTATTGACCCAAGACATGATTTGGAGCTGATGCATATAATGCTATAAGTTCGGAGTGTTGCACTGTCGAAAGTGTTCGGACTTCTCACGCCGTATTATGGGGTAAACGAAAGCCCCTGGCGTACTGACTGTACCAGAATGTACGGGTGCAAGTTGTCATAAATGAACATATAAGAAAAAGGGAATGGATAATGCAATAATAGACTAATGCTATGCATTGTTATTTAAATAATACGTCGAAGCGTACTGATACAAGTAGTGCAATAAGCAAAAAATAGGACTATTTGACATGTCCTATCCAAGGGCAAGCTGCATATGGGTAGTAAAAAGCGGGTATATCGATTGTTATTAAAGACCACCTGGGGGTTCCCTTGCACGTCTTAGCTTCTTGCCTCCTTGGTTGTCCCTTCCTGTAATGTGTCCGGCAATCATACTGCCGGAAAGGGCTTCCAGAGAGTAAGGTCCTGAAAGAGAAAAAATGATAAAGGTATGCAGCCCCTAGGGCGGTTAAGCCGCATTGCGGGACGTGCCCTGATCGTGCCCCCGCCTATGCCCATGGTATTTTCAGTACGTAATTATGTACGCGCGACACGAATTTCGTCGCTTGACTGGGACTGGGACGGGGGCCAAATTGCTAGGCGAGCTTTGAACGTGCCAGGCGATCCTGTTGCAGGTTACTCCAGACTCGCTTGATGGTGTCCGGGGGCTGTATCGCCGAATTGGCGGTTTGCCTTAAAAGGCTGCTTTGTGCTTCTGTTGCGAGGGCCGCAGTGTGCTCTTCCCCGCGGAGCGAGCGTTCTGTGTTTCCATTGACTGTTATGACCCCCCTAGGTCCTGGCATCTTGAGCTTGAGGTATGCGTAATGCGGTACCGCATTGAATTTTGCAAATGCGGTTCGCCCGAGCAGTGCGTGATAGCCATTGCGGAACGGGACGATATCGAAGATTAACTCCTCGCTTCGGAAGTTGTCCGGAGATCCGAAGACCACTTCCAGTGTGATTGAGCCCGTTCAATGGGCCTCTACACCTGGGATGACGCCCTTAAAGGTGGTTTTGGTGGGTTCGATCCTCGAGGGATCTAATACCCATTTTGCGCACTATATCCTGATAGAGCAGGTTCAGGCTGCTGCTGCCGTCCATAAGGACTCGAGTGAGGTGAAATTCGTCGATGATGGGGTCTAGGACCAATGCGGCGGATCCGCCATGACGGATACTAGTGGGGTGGTCCCTGCGATCGAAGGTGATCGGACAAGAGGACCATGGGTTGATCTTTGGGGCGACGGGCTCCATCGCATAGACGTCCCTTAGTGCACGCTTCCGTTCCCTCTTGGGAATTTAGGTTGCGTATATCATGCTCACCTTCTTCACTTGTGGGGGGAACCTCTTCTGTCCTCCCGTGTTCGGCGGCCGGGGCTCCTCCTCGTCATCACTATGCAGCCCCTTGTCCTTGTTTTCGGCATTCAACTTGCCGGCCTGCTTGAACACCCAGCATTCTCTGTTAGTGTGATTGGCTGGCTTATCGGGGGTGCCGTGGATTTGACACGAGTGATCAAGTATGCGATCCAAACTAGACGGGCCCAGAGTACTTCTTTTGAATGGTTTTTTTCGCTGACCGGATCTAAAGCCTCTGAATCCGGCATTGACTGCCGTATCATCGACGTTATCGCCGTTGTTGCGGCGCTTGTGTCTGTTACGACGTGGTATGCCATAGGCATCTTTGGTATCCGAAGTGCCCAAATTCCTTGATGTGTTGTTGCTGCGAGCCAGCCAGCTATCCTCGCCCACGCAAAAGCGGGTCATGAGTGTCGTGAGGGCTGCCATAGACTTCGGCTTCTCCTGGCCGAGGTGTCGGGCGAGCCACTCGTCACGGATGTTATGCTTGAATGCCGCTAAGGCCTCTGCATCTGGACAGTCGACAATTTGGTTTTTCTTAGTTAGGAACCGTGTCCAGAATTGCCTGGCCGATTCCCCTGGCTACTGAGTTATATGTCTCATGTCATCAGCATCCGGTGGGCGCACATAAGTGCCCTAGAAGTTGTCAAGGAATGCGTCTTCCAAATCCTCCCAACTGCCGACGGAGTATGCTGGCAAGCTATTCAGCCAATGCCGAGCTGGTCCTTTGAGTTTTAGTGGGAGGTACTCAATGGCATGCAGATCATCACCGCGAGCCATGTGGATGTGGAGGAGGAAATCGTCAATCCATATAGCGGGATCTGTTGTACCATCATACGATTCGATATTTACGGGTTTAAAACCCTTTGGGAATTCGTGATCCATAACTTCATTAGTGAAGCATAGGGGGTGTGCGGCGCCTCTGTGCCAGGCTATATCACGACGCAGTTCATATGAGTCTTGTCTGCTGTATTCGGCCCGGCCGGATTTACTTTTAGTGTATCCGGCGTGACGGTCATCGCCCCGCGTTAGTGCGCGCCCCCGTGACCTGTATATCGACCTTGCATGTTTTGCCCTTCTTTCCAATACGTCTCGCAGGTCCCATGTGTTGCCCCGGGCCTTGGTATTTTTGTTTGAGTGGCGGCGGGGTGCAGGCTGAACTTCAGGCCGAAACGCCTCTCTGGCTCGGCCACGAGGTGGCTGGTCAGCCGCATCGTACACTGGTGATGTAGGTTTCAATGCTTCCTCCTTGAGTCGGGGTAGCGACCTGCACTTTGGGTAACTCTTGGAGGGGCGCTCGAGTTCATATTCCTCGGCCGCAAGGACTTCGGCCCATCTGTCTACTAGCAAATCTTGATCAGCTCGAAGCTGTTGTTGCTTTTTCTTCAAGCTATTTGTTGTGGCTATAAGCCAGTGCTTGAAGCGCTCCTGCTCGACGGGATCCTCAGGCACGATAAATTCTTCGTCACCGAGGCTCACCTCGTCTTCGGAGAGAGGCATGTAATTGTCCTCCTCCGATTCTCTATCTGCTTCCCGCTCTGGAGGGCTAGCTTGTTCACCCTCCCGCTCTAAATCATGCTGGAGGGGATTGTTGTTGTGCCGTTACTATCTGGAGTGTTATTGTCTCTTGTGCTGGTATCACTACTTTTGCTATGGCGGGACTTAGAGTGGCGCCGTTGACGTTGGCGCTTGGGTTGCTTCTTGGAGGGGTCATCCTCTGCTGTCTCATCGCCATTGCCTTCTTTGGGGGTGTCCACCATGTATATATCATATGATGAGGTGGCGGTCCAGTGCCCTATGGACGGTGGTTCCTGTTCGTCTCCTGCATCGTCGTCCATACCATCGATGTCTTCGGAGTCGAAGTCGAGCATGACGGTTAAATCATCGACAGTGGCTACTAAGTGGGTGGTGGGTGGGGAGCGAATGTCTTCATCATCCGCATCCCATTCTAGCCGGACATAGTTCGGCCAAGGTTCTCCTGACAAGGAGAGAGACCTTAATGAATTTAGCACGTCGCTGAAAGGTGAGTGCTGAAAGATATCCGCGGAGGTGAACTCCATGATCGGCGCCCAATCGGATTCGATAGGCACGGACGCAGGCGGCTCGGAGTCCATGGCCGGAGACGAATCCGGTGGTTCGGCAACACGGCTCTCGTAAGGAGTGAAGTCAGTACCCGACTCCATCGCCACTGAGAGTGCGACCTCCATGGCGGGGTCTATCCCCAATCCTCGGATGGCGCAATTTGCTCCGGATTGAGGGCCGGAGTAGTTGCAGGTGTGATCTCCCGAACACTGTCCGACGGCAGAGTTACATCATGCTTGTCGAGATTGTGCGGCGCACCTAACATGGGATCGAATCCGTCAAAGATCAAGTCTCCGCGGATGTCGGTAGTGTAGCTTAAGTTTCCGAACCTGACCTGATGGCCAGGGGCGTAGTCTCGATCTGCTCCAGATGGCCAAGCGAGTTGGCCCGCAGTGCGAAGCCGCCGAATACGAAGATCTGTCCAGGGAGGAAAACCTCACCCTGGACCGCATCGTTACCGATGATCGAAGGAGCCATCAAGCCTTACGGTGACGGCACAGTGGAACTCTCAATGAAAGCACCAATGTCGGAGTCAAAACCGGCGGATCTCGGGTAGGGGGTCCCGAACTGTGCGTCTAAGGCAGATGGTAACAGGAGGCAGGGGACATGATGTTTTACCCAGGTTCGGGCCCTCTTGATGGAGGTAATACCCTACTTCCTGCTTGATTGATCTTGATAATATGAGTATTACAAGAGTTGATCTACCACGAGATCGTAGAGGCTAAACCCTAGAAGCTAGCCTATGGTATGATTGTTGTTGTCCTACGGACTAAACCCTCCGGTTTATATAGACACCTAAGGGGGCTAGGGTTACACAGAGTCAGTTATAAGGAAGAAGATCTACATATCCGTATTGCCAAGCTTGCCTTCCACGCCAAGGAGAGTCCCATCTGGACACGGGACAAAGTCTTCAATCTTGTATCTTCATAGTCCAACAGTCCGGCCAAAGGATATAGTCCGGCTGTCCAGAGACCCCCTAATCCAGGACTCCCTCAAAACGCCCGACCGTTGTTTGTGCAGAGTGGCTTTAGATCTTTTGTACATCGAGTGGCTTCTGTGATGGTCGAGTGTCATTGATTCTTCCGAGTGGAATGTCTTTAGTCGAGTGGATGATGGTACCCTTTGAATGCTTCTGGCTTTAGGGTGATGTCCTTGGGGAGGGCATCTAGGTTAGGCCTATGACCCTACCCTAGGTACATAGCTTCATCATTAGCCCCCGAATGGTTTGGGGCTTGAGTGGAGAAGGAGTTGAGAATTCCTCCGATTCAGTTTTCGTGCTTCGGGAGTGACTTATTGCGACCAGGCGACCAATCATGATAATCTCAACTTCTTTTCAGTCGCCTTGATCCATTCTTGAATCTGCCAAGTGAACTTTACTGCGATGTCTTGAGTACTGATATGGAAAAGATATTCCGTCTGACAGGTTGCCTTGCTGCGCGCGGATATCGTGGGATTCGGATTTGGGGAAGCGCGCGGGACAGGGGAGGCCGCAGTAATCAGAAGGGATTAGGTGAGGCCGCCTCGATCACCGCACCACCTTTTTCACCATGTACCTCGCACACGACTGTTGCGGGATTTGATTGGATCGTCCGGACCCACAGGTCAGCCACTCGGAAGAGGCCCCATATAAGTGTGCCAGATTGGGGTTTTGTGCATACCGTGTCCCTATTCTTCTCCTTTCTCCTCTGCTTTCTCCGCGATCCCATCTCCGCTCCTAGCATCGCTGCTCCGTCGAGTTTCGCGTGCGGCCATGGGGAAGGAGAAGACGATGGCTCTGGAGCACGTGAAGAAGGCGACGGCGAAGGGGTCTGCCGTGCAGCTGGATCCGGTCGACGATCAGCCAGGATGACATCGACGATCTGGTCGAAGGAGGGCTGATCCCCCACGAATCGGTGTGGCTCTCGGAAGGAGAGACCGAGCCGCATCTGCGTGATGGTGAGTGCGTTCTCCTTGCAACTCATGTTGACCGTGGATTTTCTCTGCCTCCCCATCCTCTATTCCGGGGATTCCTGAACTTCTTTGGAGCACAACTTCACCATTTCAATCCCAACTCCATCGTATATCTTGCCGCCTACGTATCCATGTGCGAGAACTTCTTAGGTTGTAGACCACACTGGGGTCTTCTCAAGCACACTTTCACTTGCCGTTCTCAGTCGGTCAAGAAGGCCAATCCGAGTGACGAGAAAATGCATGTGATTCAGATGTGTGAGGGCCTTGGGATTCAGATGAGGAACAAAAGCACTTTCCCAGCCATGATCCTTACCGAGTCGGTCTGGGGTTGGTAGTCGACTTGGTTTTATTGTAAAGACCAGCCGACTCCAGGTCAGTCGACCGGGCTCCCTGCCTTTTCCATGGCTCGGGTCGAGAAGCCTTCCGCATTGAAAGTGATCCCAGAGGAGAGAGCGCAGGTGAAGGTGTTGGTCGAGCGGGTGGTCCAGCTCGTCCGGGACGGCGTGACCGGTATGGATCTGCTGGAGGTATTCCTCAAACGACGCAGCCAACCGCTCCAAGCTCGCGATCATCCAATGTGGATGTACTCGGGCATTGGGGATTCCACTCGGATCCACCTGGAGGAGATCGACGAGGGCACGGTGGAGAAGTGTCTGAGAGGCATCACATGCAACAAGGATAACCCCAGGGGGTCCAGGAGGGTTGCTCCATTCGACAATTCGCGCCAGCCAGACCAGGTCTGACTCTGGATTGCTAAGTACTTTTTTGATTAATCATGTAACCACCTGTTGACGACTGGCCGTTTTTTTTTGCTTTGCTTGTTATCTTTCAGGCTCTTACTGAGATGTATTCAATGCCCAACGGAGAGCAGGAGCAGGACTCGGAGGAGGAGGCGAGTGGAGGCGATAGCGGCGAGTGGCACTCGGACGAGGAGGATGGTGAGGAGAGCGGCGACCCGAGTGACAAAGAAGAGGTCGACTCGCCTCCTCGTAGAGAAAAAAGGTCCAAGCACACTCACGACCCGGAAAGCCTCCACGCCACGGTGGCCGCATCGACTGGGCAGTCTTCAAAGCGTCCTCGGACGTCCTCTCCAGTGCCGACCGAGAAGACACCGAAGCAATCTAAAGTTGCACCTCCTCCAGCTCCGAAACCACCGAAGGCTGCATCATCCAAACCTCCGAAGGCTTTGCCCAAGATCGAAATGGTCATTCCTACTATCTCTGGGTAATAATCTGACCTGATTCTTTGGTTGACTTGGTGTAACAAACGTGACCGACTGAATATTGAAATTTACAGAGCTGCCACCTCTGGGACTTCCACCCGCCAGTATGAAGACGAGGACATGGAAGATGCAGTCACCTCAAACCCGGGTACAATTCTCGTGATCTTGTTCTCAATTGTATGGTCGATTAAATTCCGGTGACTCATCTAGGGTCGGTTGATTTCTTTGCAGCCCCTCCCAATGTCATTGAGCTTCCGGATGATGACGAGGACGTGCCGCCGAGGCCCAGGAAGAAGAAGGCAATAGCTAGCAAGACATCCCAGTTGGAGCTGGCGGCGGAGTGGGTAGTTCAACAGCTCGAAGATGCGAGTAAGGTTTCTGTAACCTTTGCTAACCCAGTGTCGAGTGCGCCCCCCGCATCATCGACTGCACCAGAGCTTGTTTCAACCACCCAACTTCATGCCTCGGATCTCCAAGTTGCTGCGTCTAGACCGTCCGTCCCCTTCTTTGCCACTCATCATGTTCCAGAAAGCCAGTCGGACGCCGCTGCGGAGGCCATTCGTCAGGCTGGCATAATGATGGAGCGGGTGAAGACGGTGCACGAAAGCAGTCGGGCTGCTTATGACGCCAGCGCGGCTCTTCAAGCCAATGTCCAGGTAAGTTGACTCCCGACTAAACTTGTTCTTTTAGGATATGCTACCCGAATATTTTCCTTCATGCAATCTTTCATTGTCTTGCACTTCGAGATTGTACACCCACTGGGTGCTTTGTCATCTTTTTTTACTCGGTCTGGGCGGACCAGCTGAGTGGAATCCGAACCAGTGGGGGCACGCCAATTGCACCCACTGGGTGTAGTCCCCGAGACCGCAGTCGACTGCTGGCAGTCGGTTGGGGTCTGAGCACTTCTTTCTCTCCCTTCTTTTTTTCACTCGGCCTGGGCGGACCGACCGAGTGGAATCCGAACCAGTGGGAGCATGCTAAGTGCACCCACTAGGTGTAGTCCCCGAGACCGCAGTCGACTGCTGGCAGTCGGTTGGGGTCTGAGTACTTCTTTCTTTCTCTTTTGTACTCGGTCTGGGCGACCAGCCGAGTGGAATCCAAACCAGTGGGGGCACGCTAAGTGCACCCACTGGGTGTAGTCCCCGAGACTGCAGTCGACTGCTGGCAGTCGGTTGGTAAATAATCTTTGATCTTGTCGATTGATATGTCTTTTACTCACTATAGAAATCTTGTACGCTTATCTCCAAGTTCGCCGAATTTGAGGAAAAGCAGAGGCAACTCAACCTTGATCTGGAGTTGGCTCAGCAGAACTTAAAGAAGGCTCAAGATGAAGTCGCTGGTACGGAAGGTAACGACATGTCGACTGCTTATCTTTACCATCCTTCAAGTTATCTCTTCGTTCTTCTGGTTGATCTAAATGTGTATTTTACAGAGAAAATGAGGCTAGCCCTGGAGAAGAAGGACTTGGACCTTGCAGCTGCGCAGAAGGAGGCTCAGGAGAAGACTGCCCTTCCTGACCAGAAACTGGCTTCGGTCGGAGCGCTAGAGGAGGAAATCAACAAGTTGAAGTCATCTCTCACTGAATCCAATCGAGAGGCGACTCGTCTGAAAAAAGATAAAGTGGCTCTTAAAATGGCCGGACTTTCTAATGATGGCACTGGCTTGGCTGGATCGACATGAACTCTGAATGACCAGCTGGAAAGCATAACTCGTAGGAGGAACGATTTGGAGGCTTATCTGAAAGCTCTCGCCAAGAAACTCTTTCTTATGCTCGAAGGTACCCCCTTTTTACCCGATTGTTTTACTGTTTGCAAGTTAGTCCTGACCAGTCGACTCATTAACTCTTTGACTCTGCAGAATTCTGCCAAAACTTTGAAGAGGAGACTGGACGGATCGAGATGGGCTTGGACCCTATCCTTTCTCCAGTCGGCGACGAGGCTGCCATGAATGTGCTTCGACTAGAATCCCGCATCGCTAGTGTTACAAGTTATCTTGCCCGTCTGAAGGTGGCAGCTTCACGCATCGACTCATCACTCTGGCCAAGGGCAACTCTTTAGAATGATCTCGAGTCTCTGATGACTCGACTCAATGAGGTCCCCGGTCAATTGCAGGAACTGAAGAAGTCCTCTGCCTGATGCGGCGCTGACATGGCCCTGTCACTGGTTAGGGTCCAATGCAAAGAAGCCCGAGAAGAGAAGCTGGGGGCGATCAAGGTCGCCAACACAAAAAGGCACGACTTCAAATCCTTCATGGAGACTTTCATTGCTGCTGCCACTCGGATTGCGGACGGGATCGACTTGGATGAGTTCGTCGAGCCCGCAAGCCCTCCTCCTGCTGAGTGAACGAACTTGATACGTAAACTTCCTTTAAATTCGCCTCGGAATGCCAAGTGATTTTTGTAACCGTTAAACTCCTTTGGTCCTGATGTCCGAGTACTTTTATCTTCATCCTAAATTTTTTGAGGTTTTATCTGATCTTGGTTTATCTTCTGCATGTGTTTGCGTTTGCCTTCGAGCGGAACTTATTCTTCACTCGGAATATTCTTTGAGATGCAACTCTGAGGGGGATATCCTAGTCGATCTGCGCCTCATCATCCTTGCGGATAGGGATGGAGCGCTCATTGTACTTGTGGCGCAGCTCTGAGGTGAGGTTTGCAGTCGACCTGCACCTCGTCATCCTTGCGGATAGGGATGGAGCGCACATTGTACTTGTGGAGCAGCTCCATGGAGAGGATTGCAGTCGACCCGCACCTCGTCATCCTTGCGGATAGGGATGGAGCGCACATTGTACTTGTGGCGCAGCTCCGTGGAGAGGATTGCAGTCGACCTGCACCTCGTCATCCTTGCGGATAGGGATGGTTTTTCAACTTAGGCGAGTACTAGACTGCAGCTAAGCCCCCGAGTGTGAGGTTTGCTGATTACTCGGTAGGTTTTTTGAAACTTAGGCGAGTACTGGACTGCAGCTAAGCCCCCAAGTGTGAGGTTTGCTCATCACTTGGTAGGATTTTTGAAACTTAGGCAAGCACTGGACTGCGGCTAAGCCCCCGAGTGTGAGGTTTGCTCATCACTTAGTAGGATTTTTGAAACTTAGGTGAGCACTGGACTGCAGCTAAGCCCCTGAGTGTGAGGTTTGCTCATCACTCGGTAGGATTTTTGAAACTTAGGAGAGCACTGGACTGCAGCTAAGCCCCCGAGTGTGAGGTTTGCTCATCACTCGGTAGGATTTTTGAAACTTAGGTGAGCACTCGACTGCAGCTAAGCCCCAGAGTGTGAGGTTTGCTCATGACTCGGTAGGATTTTTGAAATTAGGCGAGCACTTGACTGCAACTAAGCCCCCGAGTGTGAGGTTTGCTCATGACTCGGTAGGATTTTTGAAACTTAGGCGAGCACTGGACTGCAGCTAAGCCCCCGAGTGAGAGGCTTGCTCATCACTCGGTAGGATTTTTTCAACTTAGGCGAGTACTGGGCTGCAGCTAAGCCCCTAAGTGAGAGGCATGCTCATCACTCGGTAGGATTTTTTCAACTTAGGCGAGTACTGGACTGCAGCTAAGCCCCCGAGTGAGAGGCTTTCTCATCACTCGGTAGGATTTTTGAAACTTAGGCGAGCATTGGACTGCAGCTAAGCCCCCGAGTGAGAGGCTTGCTCATCACTCGGTAGGATTTTTTCAACTTAGGCGAGTAGTGGACTGCAGCTAAGCCCCTGAGTGAGAGGCTTGCTCATCACTCGGTAGGATTTTTTCAACTTAGGCGAGTACTGGACTGTAGCTATGCCCCCGAGTGAGAGGCTTTCTCATCACTCGGTAGGATTTTTTTCAACTTAGGCGAAACGGACTCGCAGCTAAGCCACCGAGTGAGTGGCTTGCTCATCACTTGGTAGGGTTTTTTAAACTTAGGCGAAACGGATTCACAGCTAAGCCACCCACTAGGGGATTTCAGAAACAAATGTAAGCAATCGACAATTATTTTATAAGACTGTAAAAACTCTTGTCTTTGATAAACAACCTACAAAGGTGCTTCTTATTACATCCCAATAGCCCGAGTGCTTAAGTATAAAAGGGGCGGAGTAGCTCCGCATTCCAAGCTCGTGGCTTGTCTTTCTTGTGCTCAACGTTGTAGAGGTGGTACGCTCCATTGTGGAGCACTCTGGTGACAACGAAGGGGCCTTCCCAGGCAGGAGCAAGCTTGTGTGGTTTCTGCTGATCCACTCGGAGAACCAAGTCTCCCTCTTGAAATGCTCGACCCCTCATGTTTCTGGCATGGAATCGACACATGTCTTGTTGATAGATGGTTGATCAGATCAAGGCCATCTCTCTTTCTTCTTCCAGGAGATCAACTGCATCTTGCCATGCATGTTCTGCTTCTTCTTCTGAGAAAAGCTCGATTCGGGGCACATTGTGGAGCAAGTCACTCAGAAGTACAACTTCAACTCCATAAACCAAGAAAAAGGGGGTTCTACCAGTCGACCGACTGGGAGTTGTCCTCAATCCCCACAATACTAATGGAAGTTCATCGACCCAAGCTCCTGCTGCGTGTTTGAGGTCATGCGTCAGTCGGGGTTTCAGTCCTTTGAGAATCAATCCATTTGCTCTTTCATCTTGCCCATTCGACTAGGGGTGGGTGACTGAGGCATAGTCGACTCGAGTACCTTGGGAAGCACAGAAAGTTCTGAACTCATCAGAATCAAAGTTTGAACCGTTGTCAGTGATGATGCTGTGTGGAACACCATATCTGAATGTTAACTCTCTGTTGAAGCTGACAGCAGTACTTGCTTCAAGGTTCTTGATAGGCTTGGCTTCAATCCACTTGGTGAACTTGTTGACTGCTACAAGCACATGAGTGAATCCACTCCTACCAGTCCTCAGAGGTCCAACCATATCCAATCCCCAAACAGCAAAAGGTCAGACGAGTGGAATGGTCTTCAGGGCCGACGCAGGCTTGTGAGACATGTTGGAGTAAAACTGGCAACCTTCACATTTGTCGACTATTTCTTTTGCCATCTCATTTGCCCGTGGCCAGTAAAATCCCGCTCGGTATGCTTTGGCCACAATGGTCCGAGAGGACGCATGGTGACCACAGGTCCCCGAGTGGATTTCATTGAGGATCACTCGACCTTCTTCAGGTGTTATGCATTTCTGGCAAACTCCAGTCACACTTTCTCTGAACAACTATCCTCTTATCACAGTAAAGGCTTTAGATCGATGGGCAATCTGTCGAGCCTCTTCTTCATCCTCTGGGAGTTCCTTTCTAAGAATGTACGCAATATATGGTACTGTCCAATCAGGGGTGATGACCAAAACCTCCATAATCAAATCGACCATGGCTGGAACCTCGATTTCAGTCAGACCGGTGGCACTCTTCGGCTGCGGGGGCTCTTCAGTGAAAGGATCTTCTTGAACTGAAGGTGTATGAATATGCTCCAGGAACACATTGCTCGAAATGGCTTCCCTCTTGGAGCCTATCTTTGCCAGATCATCGGCTGCTTGATTTTTCAGTTGAGGGATGTGATGGAGCTCTAACCCCTCAAACCTCTTTTCTAACTTTCTCACTTCATTGCAATAACCAGTCATAGCTGGGCTTCTGACATCCCACTCCTTCATCACCTGATTGACCACTAAATCCGAGTCGCCATAGACCATGAGGCGATGGACGCCGAGTGAAATGGCCATACGCAACCCGTACAGAAGTGCCTCATATTCAGCTTCATTGTTGGAGGAGTTAAAGTGAATCTGGAGAACATAGCTGAGTTTGTCACCACGGGGGGATACCAACACCACCCTAGCACTGGAACCATTCAGCATCTTGGACCCATCGAAGAACATGGTCCAATGCTCCGAGTGAATTTGGGCTGGAAGTTGCTGTTTGATCCACTCGGCAAGGAAATCAGCTATTTCTTGGGACTTGGTAGATGTCCAGGGGAAGGAGTTCAATCACCCACTTTGCCACTCGACTAGTTGCATGTCTGTTGTTCAGAATCTTTGATATTGGAGCGTCGCTGACGACTGTAATGGAATGATCAGAGAAATAGTGTGCAACCTTCTTCGTGGTCATGTAAATCCCATAAACAAGCTTCTGATAATGTGGATATCTTTGCTTCAACGGAGTCAGAACTTCAGAAACATAATATACTGGGCGCTGAACTTTATAGGCTCTTCCTTCTTCCTCCCGCTCGACCGCGAGTACTGTACTGACAACTTATCCAGTGACTGCAATATAAAGCAATAAAGGCTCTTTGTTGATTGGTGCAGCAAGCACCGGCTGGGTGGAAAGCAGGGCTTTGAGCTCTGCAAACGCTGCATCAGCTTCGGGGGTCCACTCAAACTTATCAGACTTCTTCATCAGTCGGTAAAGGGATAATGCCTTTTCACCGAGGCGAGAAATGAATCGACTCAAGGCAGCCAAACAACCAGTAAGCTTCTGGACGTGCACACGCACAGGGTGTTTCATCGGAAGTATAACACCAATTTTCTCTGGGTTAGCGTCGATCCCTCGTTCGGAAACGAGGAACCTGAGTAATTTTCCACCAGGAACTCCGAATGTGCATTTCGATGGATTAAGCTTGATATCATACCTTCTGAGGTTGGCAAAGGTTTCAGCGAGGTCAGCCAGTAGGTCGGAACCCTTACGTGACTTGACCACGATGTCGTCCATGTATGCTTCCACATTCCGACTGATCTGAGTGAGTAAACACTTTTGGATCATACGCATGAATGTGGCTCCGGCATTCTTCATGCCGAATGGCATAGTGACATAACAGAAGCATCCAAATGGAGTGATGAAAGCCGTTTTTATGTCATCGGGTCCATACAGTCGGATCTGATGATACCCAGAATAGGCGTCCAAAAAGGACAAACGCTCACACCCCACAGCCGAGTCGACAATTTGGTCGATGCGGGGGAGAGGAAAATGACCTTTCGGGTAGGCCCAATTGATATGCTTGAAGTCAATGCACATGCAAAGTGAATCATCCTTCTTGGGGACCATGACAACATTGGCGAGCCACTCGGAGTGGTAAATCTCTCGGATGAACTCAGCTGCCAGGAGCCGAGCCACTTCCTCACCAATTGCTTTTCTCTTCTGGACGATGGACCGTCGAAGATGTTCCTTGACTGGTTTTAATTTTGGGTCGACTCGCAAATGATGCTCAGCCAGTCCCCTGGGTACACCCGACATGTCAGAAGGTTTCCATGCAAAGATGTCCCAGTTCTCACGGAGGAACTGGATGAGCGCTTCTTCCTATTTTCTGTTGAGTGTTGTTGATATATGGGTCGGAGCAGCATTGGGATCGGTCGGGTGAATATTAATCGGCTTCGTTTCACCGGACGACTGAAATGCAGAATCTGTGGTAGGCTTCTTGGCTCGCAGCAAATCACTCGGATCTGCATTTTTATGATACTCTTGTAGTTCTACTACTGCCATTTGTGCATCGACAATTTTTGAGCCCTTTTGGAAGCACTCTTCTGCCTTTTGCCGATTGCCAGTGATACTGATTACTCCTTTAGGACCAGGCATCTTCAATTTGAGATACACGTAACATGGTCGAGCCATAAAACATGCATAAGCGGGCCTACCCAGAATAGCATGGTAAGCACTCTTGAAATCCACTACCTCAAATGTCAACTTTTCCTTGCGGTAATTCTTGGAATCATCGAAAACCACATCAGGGTGATCTGGCCGAGTGACTGAGCCTTCTTGCCATGTATAACGTCATGGAAACTCATGTTGCTTTCACTAAGCTTGGACAGCGGAATGCCCATTCCCTTCAAAGTTTCAACATAAAGGATATTCAGGCCACTTCCACCATCCATCAACACTTTAGTCAGTCGAGTGCCTTCAACTACTAGGTCGACAACCAGTGCTTGCCTCCCAGGGGTGGCTATATGTGCTGGATGGTCCGACTGGTCGAATGTGATGGCAGTCTGGGACCACTTCAGATAACTAGGTGTTGCTGGAGCAACCATGTTTACTTCTCTGTTAATAAATTTCAATCGACTTTTGCTTTCAACATCAGCAAAAATCATCAGGGTGGAATTGACAATGGGAAAACCATCATCATATTCTTCCCTATCTTCACCTCTATCCGACTCCTTTTCCTTCTCTTGGGTTTTTTCTCTCGGAACTGCTGGATCAGGAGACGACACTGTCGAGTGGTGTGTTTAGGCTAAATGAAATTCCCCTCTTCATCTTTTTTGGTATGAATATGGCACGGTAAATCCAACACATCATTCCCATCTTGATCTTTAACTTTTTTGGGAGTCCAGGGCCCTTTGGGATTTCCTTTGAACTTTCCTTGGGCAACAACTAAAGCTTCACCAGGAGCAGCTGGTTCGGCCTTTCGCTTCTGTTTCCGACTGGAATTCCCTCCTCCGGTTTCTTGGGCGACTATTTTGTGCTTGCCACTCCGGAGTCGGTCTTCCTCTTCACCATTGGCATACTTGGTGGCAATCTCCATCATTCGACTTAGGGACATATCTCATGTCCGACCGAACTTCAGGTTCAACTCTCTATACTTAACTCCTTTGAAGGCACAAACTGCTTGGTGATCCGACACATTCTCCACTGTGTGGTGTAGAGTGATCCATCTCTGGATATAATCTCTCAAGGTTTCATTCGGCTTCTGAACACAGGACTGTAATTCTGTCAACCCTGCTGGCCTTTTGCAAGTACCTTCAAAGGTTCTAACAAACACTCGGGCAAGTTCCTCCCAACTATATATGCTGCCAGGGGCCAACTGATTCAACCACGCTCTGGCTGAGCCCTCCAACATCAAGGGAAGGTGCTTCATGGCCACATCATCATTGCCGCCACCAATCTGCATAGCCACTCAGTAGTCCTCAAGCCAAGTGTTTGGCTTGGACTCGCCGGTGAACTTGCTGACTCCAGCCGCCAACCTGAAGTTGGGAGGAATCATTGCCGCTCTGATGGCTCTGCTGAAACACTCGGGTCCTGAAACGTGCACCCTGCTTCTAGTCGGATAATCTCTATCGTGGCCTTCTCTGCAAGCCCTGTTCCTATCAACCATACCTTGAACGAGAATAGATCTTGCATCAAAGCCTGGCTCTCCGGGGTCGACCGGAATTCTTCGTTCGCCGCTGTGGGGGCGACTATCTTCTTGCCGCCGAGGCACGTATGACCCACTCCTCGGAGGAGGCGTGGGCACTCGACGACGGTCATCGTGGCCGAGTCGATGATCATACTGCTCACGGTTCGTGTACTGATCTTGCTGGTGCCCATGTCCCTCACGCCACGGAGGCGATCTTGGGCTGTGAGCAGATTGGACAATATCTGCCACCACAGATCTGCTATGAATCCTATTCCGCAACTGAGATACTGTTGTATTCTGCTCTCCTGCTGCCCGGAGTAAAGCTTGGATCTGCATGAAACCTCGGCCAGCTTCTGACTGGGAAGGTTGAATTGACTCTGCTATTTGAGCTGCAGCTGTGAGATTCTGAATCGGGGTTCGGTATACCTGAGTCGGAGGTGTAAAAAGTTGTCGTCGACTGGACTCAGGAATCCGCTACCGAGCACGCTCGTCGAGTGCGCGCTGGAGGTTCTCCAGTCAAGTGCGCTCAACCAAGTTGGCCAGGCGCGCCTCCTCCAAGGCCTGGGCCTCGGGGGTTTCTCCAATGATAGGAGTGTGAAGTGCATCCATATTACAACGACGAAGATCTTCCCTCCGCTGCGAAGAGAGGGGTTCGGGGCGGTACTCCTCGTGGACATGTGATGGGCCGCCGATGCCATCGCCACCGTCTTCATGGGGGAAGCCAGGAGGACTGCGTGGTCCATTGACCATCAAGACTTTCGCCACGGGGTCGTTGCTGTCGCACTCGGATGCAGTCTCGATGGAGCCAATCGACAGATCGAACAGGCCGTAGAGAGTTTCATCGGGCTCGATCGCCGTGATTTCTAGGGTGGCCGATTGGCAGGCCACCGCATGTCTCACCCACCGCTGAAGCCGCGACCGACCGGATCACTGGCGCCTGCGAACAACGGGAAGCGAGGATGCCGTAGGAGTCGACTGATACTGAGTCGACGGCTGTCAAAGAAGGACGCCGCAGACGCATGCGCGGAAGTGTGTCACCCCGCGGACGGGGAGCGCCTCGACGTCGAGTGGAGCCTCGTGGAGCCAAGCGGAGTCGTCGGCGATGAAGACGAGCGCGCTGAGACGGATCTCGCGGCCTTCAGCCAATCCTCCGCCGGAAACCATGATGATGGGAATCGGAAGAATCACAACTTCTCCAACAAACTGCTAAGACACCTGCCCCATGGTGGGCGCCAACTGTCATGGTTTTAAGACTGACAGTAGAATGGGGGGTAGGTATGAGGAGGCAAGATCCTAGCTATGGAGTAGTTGTACACACGAGTTTACGAGTTCAGGCCCTTCGCGGACTAAGTAACAGCTCTACGTCTTGGTGCCCTGAGGCGGTCGACTGGATTGTATGTGTCTGTGGGTTTACAAAAGATGCGAACCCTTGTCTGAGAGGAGGGGGGTGGATTATATAGAGTGCGCCAGGACCCCAGCTCCCCTCTGTTACACAGGGTTCAATGTACATTAAGAGTGGAACATTAGTGGTAACGCTAGCCATTAAGTGATATAAATGACAATTAAGTCTATGAGTAAACGCCCGACCGTTGTTTGTGCAGAGTGGATTTAGATCTTCTGTACGTCGAGTGGCTTCTGTGACAGTCGAGTGTCATTGATTCTTCTGAGTGGAATGTCTTTAGTCGAGTGGATGATGGTACCCTTTGAATGCTTCTGGCTTTAGGGTGATGTCCTTGGGGAGGGTGTCTAGGTCAGGCCTATGACCCTACCCTACGTACATAGCTTCATCAGTAGTCCACCCTCGGGGCTGAGGGTTTGTATTAGTAGCTATGTGTTTAATCTCTCTCTCTCTCTCTCTCTCGTGTTCTTGAGATGTCACGATCTTGATGTATCGCGGGCTTTGTTAGTATAGTTGAATCATATGGTGTTTCCCCCTCTCTATCTTGTTGTGAATTGAGTTTTCCCTTTGAGATTTCGTTCTTATCAGATTGAATACTTTTATGAATTTGAGAACACTTTATGTATGTCTTGTTATGAATACTTGTGGTGACAATGGGGTATCATATTGATTCACTTGATATGCGTTTTGGCACTCAACTTGCGGATTCCCGAGGTGACATTGGTGTAATCTATGCATAGGGGTTGATGCACGTTCTCGTCTTTGTTTCTCCGGTACAAATATTGGGGCACTCTTTGAGGTTCTTTGTGTTGGATTGAGTATTATGAATCTGAAATTGTTTGATGCATATAGTATAATCAACTCACGGATACTCGCGGTGACATTGGAGTATCTAGATGACTTTAGAGTTGGTTGATGTGTATCATATGGTGTTATTTTAGTACGAACTCTTGGTTAGATCGATCAGAAACAATAGCTTGGTGTTATATTAGTACGAACTCTAGGATAGATTGATCGGAAAGAATAGCTTCGAGGTGGTTTCGTACCCTACAAACAATTTCTTCTTATGTTCTCTGCTAGATAAGAACTTTGGAGTGATTCTTCATTACACATGAGGGATGGTTATATGATCCAATTATATTAGCATTGTTGAGAGATTGCACTAGCGAATGTACAGACTCTAGGACTCATTTTCAAGCATTGCAATACCGTTTGTGCTCACTTTTATTACTTGCTACCTTGCTGTTTTTATTGTTACTATTACAAAAATCAATATCTACTATCATTACTACACTTGTATCACCATCTCTTCGCTGAACTAGTGCACCTATACAATTTACCATTGTATTTGGTGTGTTGGGGATACAAGAGACTTTTTATTATTTGGTTGCTGGGTTGTTTGAGAGAGACCATCTTCATCCTACGCCTCCCACGGATTGATAAATCTTAGGTCATCCACCTGAGGGGAAATTGCTACTGTCCTACAAAACTCTACGCTTAGAGGCCCAACACGAGTTTACAAAAATAAAGTTGCATAGTAGACATTAGGCTCTTTTCCGGCGCTGTTACCAGGGAGGTGAGTGCTTGAGGGTATATTTTTAGATCTTGAAATTGAATATTTTAGTTTCTTGTTTTATCACTAGTTTGGTTTATAAAAGAAAACCTCAAAAAATGGATTTGAGGTTGCATCATATTATTAATCTTTATAATGTCTTTCATGAAAATGATGGAAAGGAAAATTGTGCTCAATTGTTAGAAGAAGAATTCTATAAAATGTTTGACAAAAAATCTTTGAATGATGAGCATGATTGCAATGTTGTTGGTATGAACTCTCTAAATATCCATGATGCTAACGATATGCAAAGCCATAAGCTTGGGGATGCTATGTTTGATGAAGATGATATTTTTAGTCCCCCAAGTTTCGATGAGAAAATTTGTGATGTAGGGTAGAACCCTAGTGGCCCGATCTTTCACGAAAGGAGCGAATCCCGCGACGAACACGAAGAACATGAGGAGGGAAACGAGGGGAAAATCACGAGGGGAACACAAGAGAACACTCAAACCAACAAGAATGATCACACATGCGCTAGATCCTCGAAACACAAAGAGATACACGGTCCAAATCCAACAAACGATGATACATATGGTAACCGGTTCTTCTCTTTGAGGAGGTCTTGAATCCACAAGGGGTTCTTCCCGTAAAGGGGTCTTGAATCCAAGGTGGATCTTCTCCGAAGAGGGGCCGCGGTCTCTCTCAAGGAGTAGATCCGATATGGATGAGCGAAGCTCTATCTCACAAATGAGCTATCACAATGCTAACCCTAACTAGGAGGAGGTGGAGGAGTATATATAGCTAGGTCCATGAAGGGGTAAGTGGGAGAGGGATACATGGTCCTCGGGCCCAATCTCTGTACGCAGACAGGTACCGGACGTCCGCTGGGGACCGGTCGTCCGGTGGCTCGTGGGCTTCCGGACGTCCGGTTGTCGCTGGACTTCCGCTCACTTTGGCTCAGTTGAGGTGGCACCGGACGTCCGGTGGCTGGCGGTCGTCCGGTCGCCGGTCGTCCGGTGTCGTCGGTCTTCCGCTGAATTGGCTCGGGTGTAGATGTACCGGTCGTCCGGTGGGGGCCAGACATCCGCTTGCTGGGAGGGGCCGGTCGTCCGGTGTCGTCCGAACATCCGCTCGCTGGAGCTTCTTCGACAGCTCTTCTTCTTGCGTCTTCGTTTCCATGCTTCCCTCGCGGATTGTGTAGTTGTACACTTGCACTCGCACTCCTCCTCGTCGTCCGTAGTGTTCCAACAATACCTATGCATGTACGCGAGTGGAGTGTCAAGTAGTATACCATCCTCAAAGGGGTCAAGTGAACACGCGTAAAGGAGATGATTCACCTTTGTGTATGTGAAGTGGATGTTGAACGTGTCACTTGCCAAACGGACTCTTGACATGGTGATGTCCGTAGGATGCTCCGCATCATCTCCCCTCCCTTGGGAAAGATCCGACCTCATATCGAAAACCAAATCACCATGGGAAAGAGATGGCTTCGCCGTGTAGGAGTGGACGTTCACCAAGTAGTCATCATCTTCAAGCTTGAAGTGGGCACTCTCCAATGTCGCACCATCTTGGGATTCCTTCAAAAGGAGCAAAGGCAACAAACACTTGGAAAAACAAATGTGGTTAGCGTTAGTGCAAAACCAAGCATTCAAGAGGTGATTCACCAAACAAGTGTCGTCATCATGCGAAGCATATGGTTTGACAAAGGATAGTGACATGGCATGTAAGAACATAAATTGAGCACAAGTAAAGATATCATGGTAACAAGCATGTGAATGTGAGGTAGTGATGCAAATATGTGTGGCAAGAGAATAAGCATCTACCTCAAGTTCATAGCAAACATGGGCAAAGCGCTCAATGAAAGGTCTATGGTAGGCATAGGAATCATTCACAACACCAAAAGAAATGAAGTATCTAAACACATGGGTCAAGTGCAAGACAATCCAAGCATAACGTGCATAGGGTGTAGTGAAGATAGTGTGGCACTCAACACAATAGAAAGAGCAATTGTTCATCATGTGTGAGGAAATCAAGGCAAGCATGTAGCAATCAATGGGACATGGCATATGTGAAGTGATGACATTGTTGCAACCAAACATATGAGAGGAGCAAGTAATCCAAGAATTGGATGCAACACACAAGGCATATATATCATGATGCATGGAATAGTGAAAATGACAAGTCAAAGCAAGATCTCTAACAAGTGTGCAATCAAGTGGTCCAAGTCTCATGGTTTGGGGGTTCTCAAAAGAGAAGGATATCACCTTGAAAGCATGTGCTTGTGCTTCCTTCACAATGCCGAAGTACAAGCAAGTGCGATGTAGAATCGTCGTGGTAGGAGGTGGTTCGCTCTCAAGAGCTCGGATTGTCAACTCATGTGACGTGGAAGTTGACAAAAGGTCCAAGTATCCTACACATGCACATAACAAAACAAAGAACGTATGCGCATGGTAGATAAACACATCATCCATCATGATGGTTCTCTTCTCTTGTACATAACCATTAGAAGCACAAGTGCGTGAATAATATGATGCAACAATGGAAATATTCATGGCACTAGGTATATGGTGCAAAGAGGTAAGACAAGCATGTTTTACAAGAAAAATGTCAAAATCTCCAATCATATGTGAGAATGCTATGGGGGCAAACTCATTATCAAGACTAGGGGCATTGTTGCACTCAATACATGTCAAATCATCTAGCATGAGAGAGGCAACATATGGAGATATATGACAAGAAGCAACAACAATCATGTGCGAAGCATGTAGATGGTTGTCCTCAACCGCATGAAGCGAGAAAGTTCGAGTCATCGGTGATGCAACAAGGCAAGCAAACATAGTAATCAAGTCATGCAAGCTAGTAGTGCGAAGATGCAACATACTAGAGTAAATCATGGCAATCATGTCATGAGAGCAACTAATTGACATAGACAATGCACATGACATATCGCAAGCACGAACACAAAGCAATATCATAGTATCATCATAGGCATGGGGCACAAAGAAAACATGTCAATAACAAGCAATGTCTCCACCAAGATTGCAAATACACATACAAGTATGAGAATCAATCATCATGTGTAATGCAAAGCATGGGTCACGAATGCATGGCAAAAGCATAGTAATGAGCATATCATGCAAAGTGATCATGGCAAGATGGGCATAGAATATGTAGTGGACAATAACCCATAGCCAAGTGAGGGTCATGTAGAAGAAATGCGCGAAGTCTTTGCGCGAAGAGAGCGGTGGGAAAGACAATCCATGGGATCTCAAGTCATCGTTGCTCTCTAGAGCTCATTTTGTCAACTCATGGGATTGCGAGGTTGACAAGAATTCATGGGTACCTACACAAAAGAGACACAAACGAAAGAAATTGTGTGTGTGGTAAATGTACACATCATCCATCATGATGTGTATGTGCATGTGAAAGTTAGCACAAGATAAGCGTTGCTCAAAGAAATTTGATGCATGGTATAAGAACATGTCATCCATCATGAAAGAATAGTTATTGTGTATGACACGATGGAGATGCAAATTGAGCATACAAGTATAAGGATCATGCAATGGATGGGAGTGATCACAATATCCTAAAATGTATGAGGAAACTATGGGGGTCTCCTCATGTGCAATATTTGAAACATCATACGGAGAAAATGGGCAACACCCAAAACAATGCATATCCGAAGCTAGGTGGTCATGGCATGGCATATGAGATAAATGATGTAAAGGGAGCATATCAATATCATCACAAGAGAAACAAATGCCAATAACCATAGGCTTGTCATCTATGCCATAAGTGCAAATTGGGTTAATCTTAATGGCATATGCATAGTCACTATGAAGAGATTGCAAATATGACATGTGGTCGATCTCATGCATAGCATATGACAAGTCAAGCGGATTGGCAAACATGATGTGACCGAGAGAATTAGCACAAGAAATCCTATGTAACATGGCATCACAACTAATAGACTGCACATGGCAATCATCATACTCATCATAAATGGGTAAATCATCGCATGGGGAAGTCACACTAGCATGAAGCATGGAAATAGGTTGATCAACATCATGCAATCAATCAATGTCATGATAGTCCACTAGTGGGACAAGAGCATCACCTTCACCTATGTTACCTTTGTCATTCCACTCACGTGGTGTAGGTGAGGTGGGTAAGACCGAATGGTGGTCAAGATCATCATTGTGATGGAACCATGTGGGGGGGTGCATCATATTCCACCATGGCCATCGTCTTGTCCAAAGGTAGGACGAAGTTGTCGAGAATCGGCGCGTCATCATATAAGGGACTGTCGGTGTCAAAACTGGCGGATCTCGGGTAGGGGCTCCCGAACTGTGCGTCTAGGACGGATGGTAACAGGAGGCAGGGGACACGATGTTTTACCCAGGTTCGGGCCCTCTTGATGGAGGTAAAACCCTACGTCCTGCTTGATTAATATTGATGATATGGGTAGTACAAGAGTAGATCTACCACGAGATCAGAGAGGCTAAACCCTAGAAGCTAGCCTATGGTATGATTGTATGTTGTGATTGTTGTCCTATGGACTAAAACCCTTCGGTTTATATAGACACCGAAGAGGGTTAGGGTTACACAAGGTCGGTTACAAAGGAGGAGATATCCATATTCGTATTGACTAGCTTGCCTTCCACACCAAGTAGAGTCCCATCCGGACACGAGATGAAGTCTTCAATCTTGTATCTTTGTAGTCCAACAGTCCGGCCCAAGGATATAGTCCGGCTGTCCGGAGACCCCCTAATCCAGGACTCCCTCAGGGACCTAGCACCAAATGAGAAGACACAATAGAGGTAGAGGTCAAGTCGTTAGTGTTAAAAGTGGCCTCACATGACCTATCAACTATCTCACTCTCTCTATGTGGTGGTTCACTCACTCCCACAAAATAGGTGCACTCAATCTCACGTATGGTGGAGTCACTCATCTCACTCAAGTGGTGGGGGTTGTGGATCTCCTCACATGGGAATTTGGGTAACACATATATGGGGCTAGTGTTGAAGTCACTCTCACTCTCAATATGGTGGCTAAAGTCACTCAAGTCATCACATGTCACCGTGGTCGAAGGGAAAATCCCATGCTCAAGCATCTCGTTGTTGTCATCGTGGATGAAGGCCAAAGATGGCACATCATCACTCACGCCTCCTAAGATGGCAGCATCATCCTTGCTCGTCACCATGTCACTCGCCTCCAAAGCTTGGTCCGTGATGGTGTCCGTAGTCGTAGTCATCACCGCACCATCTTGAAAAAGAGTCAAAGTAGACTCGGCATCGTCAATGCCACAAAGAGGGACGGCGGTGAAGTCGAACTTGGGAGCATCGTCTTGGAGTTCATCGGGCCTGGACATCATGGTGGTACTAGCCTCATGCTCGTTCTCATGGAGCTTGGTCATCGCGAAGTGAGCTTGGGGTGGAGAAGCTTTGGCCTTCATGAGTTCTTGTTCCGCCTTGAGAGCACCAACGTAGTTGTCGTCGAGGGACTTGTAGTTCTCGAGGAAGATCGTCTTGGAGATGTCGTTGTGTAGTCCCATCATGAAGTGGAACTTCATCAAAATGGGTTCGTCCATGCCGGCTCGTCGCAAGGCAATCTTCATCTCCTTGAAGTACTCATTGATGGATTTGGATCCTTGGATGGTGTTCTCCAATTGGCGTTGAAGTTGTTCCGTGTAGGTTGGAGGCACGAACTCTCGCCGCAAAGTTCTCTTTGTCTTGGGCCAACTCATGTCGTAGGTCTCCGAAGGTGCGTGAAGCCACCATGTGGACGCGTAGTCGTGGAAGTTCCTTGTGGCGCACTTCACTTGACCTTCGGGAGGAACTTGATGTAGCTTGAGGTAGTCATCCATCAAACGCTCCCACTCGAGATACTTCTCGGGTTCTAGAGTCCCATAGAAAGGAATCTCATGGTCGATGTCGAGGTCGTAGTAGCTCGTGGAAGTCGTGGACTTGAGCTTGGGGAGCTTCTCTTGAGGTGCTTGTGGGTGAAGATGTCGTATGTCCGTAGGCGAAGATGCCTTGAAGTCGCTTGGGAAGATGCCAAGGGGAATGGTGAAGTCGTTGAGCGGTTGTTGGTGTTGAGCTCTTGACCTTCACGTCCTTGTTGGTGATGGTGTCGATGCCGATGTGATCTTGCCGGAGATGGTAGCTCGGAGGCATGTGCTCTTGAGCATCTTCTCGAAGATGAGGAAGACCGCTTGTAGGAGTTGATGAGGGCCTTGATCTCTGAAAGTGCAACTATCCCTGGGTGGTTTTGGTAATTCCTAACAACATATAGCTCATTGAGCTAACATTATTCCAAGATTAATATTTCAGGAAAAGCTCAATGAATGGCATGGCATGGATGAGGAAAGTGGATCCCTCAAAATTCAAGGACAAAAAGTTTGGCTCAAGCTTGAAGCTCAAGACTCTACATTTTATATTTTAGTGATCCAAGATCACATTGAGTCTATAGGAAAAGCCAATACTATCAAGGAGGGATGACGTGTTGCTTAATGGCTTGCTTGCTCAAAGTGCTTAGTGATATGCTCCAAAACCCTCAACTACCTTCCCACATCCACATATGACCTAAACCAAAAGTCAAACTCGGCCCCACGGATTCTTTCTATCCGGTGCCACCGAGTTTCAAATGTCATAGCCATTGCCACAAACCCTAGGCAAATCGGTCTCACCGATAGGGATCTCGGTCTCAACGAGATGGGATTGTAATCTCTCTGTTTCCCTTCGTAACGTTTTGGTCTTACCGAGATGAGCGATCGGTCCCACCGAGATTGCAATGTAAACTCTCTGTTTCCCTTTTTGTAACATTTCGGTCTCACCGAGATGAGCGAATCGGTCCCACCGAGTTTACCTGACCAACTCTCTGGTTAGCTTATTACCAAAATCAGTCGCACCGAGTTTGTGTAATCGGTCACACCGAGATTACGTTATGCCCTAACCCTAACCATATCGGTCCTACCGAGTTGCATCTCAGTCCCACCGAAAATCCTAACGGTCACTAGGTTTGCTGAATCGGTCCGATCGAGTTTAACCATTCGGTCCCACCGAGTTTGGAAAATTGTGTGTAACAGTTAGATTCTGTGTGGAGGCTATATATACCCCTCCACCCACTCTTCATTCGTGGAGAAAGCCATCAGAACATACCTACACTTCCAATACACATTTTCTGAGAGAGAACCACCTACACTTGTGTTGAGGTCAAGATATTCCATTCCAACCATATGAATCTTGATCTCTAGCCTTCCCCAAGTTGCTATCCACTCAAATCTTCTTTCCACCAAATCCAAATCCCGTGAGAGAGAGTTGAGTGTTGGGGAGACTATCATTTGAAGCACAAGAGCAAGGAGTTCATCATCTACACACCATTTGTTACTTCTTGGAGAGTGGTGTCTCCTAGATTGGCTAGGTGTCACTTGGGAGCCTCCGACAAGATTGTGGAGCTGAACCAAGGAGTTTGTAAGGGCAAGGAGATCGCCTACTTCGTGAAGATCTACCGCTAGTGAGGCAAGTCCTTCGTGGGCGACGATCGTGATGGAATAGACAAGGTTGCTTCTTCGTGGACCCTTCGTGGGTGGAGCCCTCCGTGGACTCGCGCAACCGTTACCCTCCGTGGGTTGAAGTCTCCATCAACGTGGATGTACGATAGCACCACCTATCGGAACCATGACAAAAACATCCGTGTCTCCAATTGCATTTGAATCCTCCAAACCCTTCCCTTTACATTCTTGCAAGTTGCATGCTTTACTTTCCGCTGCTCATATACTCTTTTGCATGCTTGCTTGAATTGTGTGGAGATTGCTTGACTTGTGCTAAGATAGCTAAAATCTGCGAAGAACTAAAATTGAGAAAAGGCTAGATTTTTATTTGGTCAAGTAGTCTAATCACCCCCCTCTAGACATACTTTCGATCCTACAATCTCCTCCATTTGAGCTTGCATCTTGGCGTCGGTGGAGTTGTTCGCGGCATCGAACTCGTCGTTGTTGTTGTAGACCGAAGATGAAATGCCTTGCCTATCCATCACTCCAAGAGAAAAATGTGAGTGGTAGAAAGAGAAGAACGAATACCAAATGTACCTTGACCGAAGTTGAAAGTGGATCAATGATCACTTCAATGTGGACAAGGAAATAGCACAATTGGTACCAATTCTTGTCGGTTTCTCACACCTACACAAGTAAGGCTTATGGTGGAGCTCGGTGAGGATAGTGGCACAAAAATTTGATGTAAAATGTTAGCAAGAGTCAATAATGTTGAAAGAGATTCACAAATTCGCAAGTGTAACAAGTAGACCAATAGCAATGTGTGGCACACGGAAACACACACACGGATAGATAAATGGGGTCGTGCAACCAAGGATGAGCACAAAATGTGGAATCCACGGAAAATGCTCGTGTTGCACAACTCAAGAGAGACGCTAGCACGATTGCTCTATAGGCGGATACGACACTTGTGCACAACCTATAAGATGCAAAATGTAACAACTTCTATCCCAAGTATGCTATATATGTATGATGTTCCGGTGGTATGATCCAAGATGATCTTATATGCAATGTGGTATGATGCTATGGGACTTGCTTACAAGCTCTTTGTTCACTCCTTTTCTTTGCTTAAAAGCTTATTCTCTTCTTCTTTTTGTATGGCCACTTTGCGAAATGCACAAACCAAGGTAGCAATTGTATATATGCAGGAACAAACTTGAGGCACACGAGATGATATGATACCAATATGATATGGTATGTATGCAATGTATGGTGTAGATCACTAATGTGCACAAGTAACGTTGCCGACAATACTCAAATGGCTAGTCTCGATAGACAAGTAACGCAAAATGGGCTAGGGGTTATCAATGCAATGGCAAGGGAATGTACAATGGAGGGATACCACGATACCAAGATGATATGGAGGTTACCATCTGTGTCGATGATGAGTGGCGGTGATCTTGATGGAGATACCAAGATGATGGAGACTCGTCCCTAAGTAGCCGAAACACCTTAGGAAACAGAAAAACCGCAAACTCAAAATCTCAAATGTCAAATGGTGGTAGCGGGATGTGGTTGCGGAAATGTAATGATGGGTTTTGCGAGTAGGCAATGCGGAAATGAAGGATAAGATGGTGTACTATACACGGTGTCGGAGTTGGAAGACGGTCCCTAAGTAGCCGAAACACCTTAGGAGACACAACTCACAACACAAACAAAATTGGGTTAAGTTGGGGTGGCGGAAGTGTATGGTGGGTAAGCCTATGCGGAAGTGGTGGTGGTGGTTGATGAGGAAGCAACCGTCCCTAAGTAGCCAAAACACCTTAGAAGACTCAAGTCACAACTCAAACAACCTCTAATGCTATGGGGAACAAAATTGGTTAGGTTGCGGAAGTCGGTGGTGGTGTAGCGGATGATGTGGTGGAAGCCCTAGGAAAAGATGCCAAAATTGTCAAAATTTTATGGAGTCAAATGGTGATGGTAGTATTTTTGTGGGAAGGGGGATGTCAAGAGCTTTCCAACGAGCTAAAGAACGCGAAAATCTGACTCCGGATGAATTAGTTATGGCCGAAACAAAAATCAGCCGAAGTTGATATCTACAGGTAGCGGATGGCCGGAAAAAACGGTCGTCCGGTCGCCGGACGTCCGGTCGGGTCGGAAATCCGCTGATTCTGCTCAGGTTAGGGGGTTCCGGTCGTCCAGTAAGGTCGGACGTCCGGTGGTTCCTGCGGCTCCGGACGTCCGGTAAGGTGACGGTCGTCCGGTGTATCGGGGTGAACTCCAAATCCGAGATTCGGGACGCGATTTTGGGCGGAATTTGGGGATTTTGGGGTCAAAATTGATGAGATTTCGTGGATGAAAGATGGGGAAACTTGGGGAGATGCTAGATCCACTCGAAACCAAGCAAATCCATGGATCAAAATCAACAAAACATCATCAAACCAACAAATCACAAAAAAATTAGGGCTATTTTTGGAGGGGATTTTTGAATTTAGGACGAAATCAAGCAAAAAAAGGCTAGAAAACGGTGGGGGAGGCTCCAAAATCGTGATCAACGTGGCTCATGATACCAAGATGATGTAGGGTAGAACCCTAGTGGCCCGATCTTTCATGAAAGGAGCGAATCCCGCGATGAACACGAAGAACACGAGGAGGGAAACAAGGGGAAAATCACGAGGGGAAGACAAGAGAACACTCAAACCAACAACTTAGCATGTCGCAACAAAAGCGTCGATTCGAGGCGTCAGCAAAACACCGCCGTCTGTTCCTAAAACAAAACCCCTTAGCGCCCCGGGACGGGAGTGGGGGACGGCCCTACGCAGACAGCAGCAGCACCGGCTCTACGAAGTCCGAATCGAATCTTTCGGTTGGCTTTCCCGTGAATAAGAATTGTTGGGCGCTGATCACACATGCGCTAGATCCTCGAAACACAAAGAGATACACGGTCCAAATCCAACAAAGGATGATACATAGGGTAACCGGTTCTTCTCCGTGAGGAGGTCTTGAATCCACAAGGGGATCTTCCCGTAAAGGGGTCTTGAATCCAAGGTGGATCTTCTCCGAAGAGGGGCCGCGGTCTCTCTCAAGGAGTAGATCCGATATGGATGAGCGAAGCTCTATCTCACAAATGAGCTATCACAACGCTAACCCTAACTAGGAGGAGGTGGAGGAGTATATATAGCTAGGTCCACGAAGGGGTAAGTGGGAGAGGGATACATGGGCCTCGGGCCCAATCTCTGTATGCAGACAGGTACCGGACGTCCGATGGGGACCGGTCGTCCGGTGGCTCGTGGGCTTTCGGACGTCCGGTTGTCGCCGGACTTCCGCTCACTTTGGCTCAGTTGAGGTGGCACCGGACGTCCGGTGGCTGGCGGTCGTCCGGTCGCCGGTCGTCCAGTGTCGTCGGTCTTCCGCTGAATTGGCTCGGGTGTAGATGTACCGGTCGTCCGGTGGGGGCCGGACGTCCGCTCGCTGGGAGGGGCCGGTCGTCCGGTGTCGTCCGGACGTCCGCTCACTGGAGCTTCTTCGACAGCTCTTCTTCTCGCGTCTTTGTTTCCACGCTTCCCTCGCGGATGGTGTAGTTGTACACTTGCACTCGCACTCCTCCTCGTCGTCCGTAGTGTTCCGACAATACCTATGCATGTACGCGAGTGGAGTGTCAAGTAGTATACCATCCTCAAAGGGGTCAAGTGAACACGCGTAAAGGAGATGATTCACCTTTGTGTATGTGAAGTGGATGTTGAATGTGTCACTTGCCAAACGGACTCTTGACATGGTGATGTCCGTAGGATGCTCCGCATCAATTTGTTATGATGAAAGCATGATGCCTATTTATGATGATTATATTGATGAAAGTGGGTTTGGAAGAGTGTCAACTCGAGGTACTAATGATCCCACTATTTTGGAGGGTGTTGATTCGTATTCTAATAATTATGAAGGTGGATTTGGAGAGGTCATGACTTATTTAGTGATGAATCCACTATTTTGGAAGAGGTTTCAATTGACTATGACAAAAAAGTTCCTATCTATGATGATTATGTGTGATGACATGTATGCTATAAAGAATAATGATAACTATGAAACTTGTCATCATGATTTTAATTTTCAATCACATGATAGTTATTTTGTTGAGTTTGCTCCCACTATTATGAATGAGAGGAAATTTGCTTATGTGGAGAGTAAAAAAATTCCATGCTTGTGGATCATGAAAAGAACGCTTTATGTGATAGTTGTTTTGTTGAATTCATTTATGATGCTACTGAAAATTATTATGAGAGAGGAACGTATGCTTGTAGGTATTGCAATAATATCAAGTTTCCTCTCTTTATGTTGAATGTTTTGAAGTTGCACTTGTTTTGCCTTCCTATGCTAGTTGATTCTTGTTCCCATAAATTGTTTGCTCACAAAATCCCGATGCATAGGAAGTGGGTTAGACTTAAATCTGATTGCCATGTGATTGATGATGCTCCCGTTATGTTTCAATTCTTTATTTTCATGAGAGCATCGTTGAAATCATCATGCCTAGCTAAAAAGGCATATAATAAAAGCGCTTGTTGGGAGACAACCCAACATTTACACCTAGAGTTTTGTGTGTTCACATGATTAGGCTACTTTAGTAATTATGTTTTATTGATTTTGTTTCAATAAAGTTCCAAGTAAAGCCTTTGGGATAGTGTGGATGATAGTTGATTTGATCTTGCTGGAAAACATAAACTTCTGCGTTCAATAAAACAATTTTCAAATATCACAAAAGTGACGAAAGTTTCTGAATTTTTTACACAAGATTGATAAACAGATTTTCTACATCTTCCTAATTTTTCAGAATTTTCTAAGTTAAAGAAGTATGGTCAAAGTACGGATTACTACAGACTATTTTGCTTATGGCAGATTCTGTTTTCGATGCATAGTTTGCTCGTTTTCTTGTTTCTATGGCTTAGATTGCTCAATATAAATTGTAAAAATGATAAGTTACAGTAGGCATTGTGTGAGAACAATTGTGAATCTTGTCTTTGACAGTACTGATGTCGCTTGAAGCTACGTCGGTATTTCCCCAAAGAGGAAGGGATGATGCACTACAACGGCAGTAGGTATGTCCCTCAGATATGAAACCAAGGTTATCGAACCAGTAGGAGAACCAATCAACACAACATAAACAGCCCCTACACAGAGATAACAAATCCTCGCAACCCGACGTGTTAAATGGGTTGTCAATCCCTTTCGGGTAACGGTGCCAGAAATTGGTGCGTGACGGTAAAAATGTTGTAATAGATTGGATAAATAGATCGCAAATAAAATAAAGTATAGCAAAGTATTTTGGGTTTTTGGATTAATAGATCTGAAAATAAAAGCAAGTAAAAATAGATCACAAAGGCAAATATATGAGAAAGAAGACCCGGGGGCCGTAGGTTTCACTAGTGGCTTCTCTCGAGAAAAATAGCAAACGGTGGGTAAACAAATTACTGTTGGGCAATTGATAGAACTTCAAATACTCATGACGATATCCAGGCAATGATCATTATATAGGCATCATGTCCAAGATTAGTAGACGGACTCCTGCCTGCATCTACTACTATTGCTCAACACATCAACCGCTATCCAGCACGCATCTAGTGTATTAAGTTCATGGAGATACGGAGTAATGCAATAAGAACGATGACATGATTTAGATAAGATCTATCTATGTAGAGATAGACCCCATTGTTTTATCCTTAGTAGCAACGATACATACGTGTCGTTTCCCTTTCTGTCACTGAGATCAAGCACCGTAAGATCGAACCCACTACAAAGCACCTCTTCCCATTGTAAGATAAATAGATCAAGTTGGCCAAACAAAACCCACATATCAGAGAAGAAATACGAGGCTATAAGAGATCATGCATAAAATAGATCAAAGAAACTCAAATACTTTCATGGATATAAAAAGATAGATCTGATCATAAACTCAAAGTTCATCGATCCCAACAAACGCACCGCAAAAGAGTTACATCATATGGATCTCCAAGAGACCATTGTATTGAGAATCAAGAGAGAGAGAGATGAATCCATCTAGCTACTAACTACGAAACCGAAGGTCTACAAAGAACTACTCACGCATCATCGGAGAGGCGCCAATGGAGATAGTGAACCCCATCCAGATGGTGTCTAGATTGGATCTGGTGGTTCTAGACTCTGCGGCGGCTAGATGAATATTTCGTCGACTCCCCTAGGGTTCTGGGATTTTTGGGGTATTTATAGAGCACCCGAGGTGGGCACAACCCACCAGGGCATGCCTGGGTCTCCTGGCGCACCCTGGTGGGTTGTGCCCCCATCGGGGCACCCCCAGGCGCAGCTAGGGCCCGTTGTGTTCCTTCTGGCCCATAAAAATTCTCCGTAAAGTTTCGTGGCATTTGGACTCTGTCTAATATTGATTTTCGGCGATGTAAAAAACACGGGAAAAACAGGAACTGGCACTTGGCACTATGTCAATAGGTTAGTACCAAAAAATGATACTCCCTCCGTTCCTAGATATAAGGTGTATAGTTTTTGGCACGGAAATTAAAGAACACACGTTGAGGGAAAATTTCACGAGTTTTGGCCGAGATTATAGCTGACTAATTGACATGAGAAAAAAGGAGCTTGCCCGATATAAGGAAATATAATCAAATCCCCCCAAAAATTATCCAAATGAGTGGTGCAACGCAATACACCTTATATTTTGGATTTTTTTCTCAAAAATCTATACACCTTATATCAAGGAATGGAGGAAGTATAAAATGACGATAAAATGATTATAAAACATACAAGATTGATAATATAACAACATGGAACAATCAAAAATTATAGATACATTGGAGACGTATTGATAACCCACAAGTATAGGGGATCACAACAGTTTTGAGGGTAAAGTATTCAACCCAAATTTATTGATTCGACACATGGGGAGCCAAAGAATACTCTCAAGTATTGGCAGCTGAGTTGTCAATTCAACCACACCTGGAAACTTAATATCTGCAACAAACTGTTTAGTAGCAAGGTAATATGATAGTAGTGGTAACGGTCGAAAAAGGTAACAGTAGTAAAAGTAATGTTTTTGGTATTTTGTAGTGATGATAGAAATAGCAATGGAAAAGTAAATAAGCAAAGAAAAATATATGGAAAGCTCGTAGGCAATGGATCGGTGATGGAGAATTATGCCAGATACAGTTCATCATGTAACAGTCATAACCTAGGGTGACACAGAACTAGCTCCAGTTCATTAATGTAATGTAGGCATGTATTCCAAATATAGTCATACGTGCTTATGGAAAAGAACTTGCATGACATCTTTTTTCCTACCCTCCCGTGGTAGTGGGGTCCTTACGGAAACTAAGGGATATTAAGGCCTCCTTTTAATAGAGTACCGAAACAAAGCATTAACACATAATAAATACATGAACTCCTCAAACTACGGTCATCACCGGTAAGTATCCCGATTATTGTCACTTCGGGGTTAACGGATCATAACACATAATAGGTGACTATGGACTTGTAAGATAGGATCAAGAACTCTCATATATTGATGAAAACATAATAGGTTCAGATCTGAAATCATGGCACTCGGGCCCTAGTGACAAGCATTAAGCATAGCAAAGTCATAGCAACATCAATCTCAGAACATAGTGGATACTAGGGATCAAACCCTAACAAAACTAACTCGATTACATAATAGATCCCATCCAACCCATCACCGTCCAGCAAGCCTACGATGGAATTACTCATCACGGCAGTGAGCATCATGAAATTGGTGATGGAGGATGGTTGATGATGACGATGGCGACGGATTCCCCTCTCCGGAGCCCCGAACGGACTCTAGATCAGCCCTCCCGAGAAGTTTTAGGGCTTGGCGGCGGCTCCGTATCATAAAACGCGATGAATTCTTCTCTCTGATTTTTCTCCCCGAAACACAATATATAGAGTTGGAGTTGGAGTCGGAGGAGCTCCAGGGGGCCCACGAGGTAGGGGCGCGCGCCCTAGGGGGGCAGGCGCGCCCCCACCCTCGTGGACAGGTGGTGGGCCCCCTGGCCCTCATATTTTGCAGGTATTTTTTATATTTTCCAAAAATTTGCTCCGTGAAGTTTCAGGTCATTCCGAGAACGTTTGTTTCTGCACATAAATAACACCATGGTAATTCTGCTGAAAACAGCGTCAGTCCGGGTTAGTTCCATTCAAATCGTGCAAGTTAGAGTCCAAAACAAGGGCAAAAGTGTTTGTAAAAGTAGGTACGACGGAGATGTATCAACTCCCCCAAGCTTAAACCTTTGCTTGTCCTCAAGCAATTCAGTTGACAAACTGAAAGTAATAAAGAAAAACTTTTACAAACTCTATTTGCTCTTGTTGTTGTAAATATGTAAAGCCAGCATTCAAGTTTTCAGCAAAGATTATAACTAACCACATTCGCAATAACGCTTAGGTCTCAAGTTTACTCATATCAATAGCATAATCAACTAGCGAGCAATAATAATAAATCTCGGATGACAACACTTTCTCAAAACAATCATAATATGATATAACAAGATGGTATCTCGCTAGCCCTTTCTGAGACCGCAAAACATAAATGCAGAGTACCTTTAAAGACCAAGGACTGACTGGACATTGCAATTCATGGTAAAAGAGATCCAGTTAAGTCATACTCAATGTAAACTAACAATAATGAATGCAAATGACAGCGGTGCTCTCCAACTGGTGCTTTTTAACAAGAGGATGATGACTCAGCATAAAAGTAAATAGATAGGCCCTTCATAGAGGGAAGCAGGGATTTGTAGAGGTGTCAGAGCTTGGTTTTGAAATAGAGGTGAATAATGTTTTGAGCGGTATACTTTCATTGTCAAGATAACAACCAAGAGATGGCGATAACTTCCATGCTACACACATTATAGGCGGTTCCCAAACAGAATGGTAAAGTTTATACTCCCCCTTCCACCAACAAGCATCAATTCATGGCTTGCTCGAAACAACGAGTGCCTCCAACTAACAAGAGTCCCAGGGGGAGTTTTGTTTGCAATTATTTTGATTTAGTTTGCATAAAGCATGGGACAGGGCATCCCGGTGACCAGCCATTTATCTCGTGAGTGAGGAGCGGAGTCCACTCCTCTTGAGAATAACCCGCCTAACATGGAAGATACGGACATCCCTAGTTGATACATGAGCTATTCGAGCATACAAAATAGGATATTTATTTGAAGGTTTAGAGTTTGGCACATACAAATTTACTTGGAACGGCAGGTAGATACCGTATATAAGTAGGTATAGTGGACTCATGTGGAATAACTTTGGGGTTTAAGGGATTGGATGCACAAGAAGTATTCCCGCTTAGTACAGGTGAAGGCTATCAAAAGACTGGGAAGCGACCAGCTAGAGAGCGACAATAGTCATGAACATGCATTAAAATTAATTAACACCGAATGCAAGCATGAGTAGGATATAATCCACCATGAACATAAATATCGTGAAGGCTATGTTGATTTTGTTTCAACTACATGCGTGAACATGCGCCAAGTCAAGTCACTTAAATCATTCAGAGGAGGATACCACCCTATCATACGACATCACAACCATTTTAATAGCATGTTGGCACGCAAGGTAAACCATTATAACTCATAGCTAATCAAGCATGGCACAAGAAACTATGATCTCTAGCTGTCATTGCAAACATGTTTATTCATAATAGGCTGAATCAGGAACGATGAACTAATCATATTTACAAAAACAAAATAGGTCGAGTTCATACCAGCTTTGCTCATCTTAATAAGTTCATCATATAATCGCTATTATTGCCTTTCACTTGCACGACCGAACAATGTGAATAATAATAATTGTGCATGTGCATTGGACTAAGTTGGAATCTGCAAGCATTCAATAAACATGAGAAGACAAGGCAATATGGGCTCTTTTGTCAGATCAACAATAATGCATACAAGAGCCACTTCAACAATTTAATTAAGGTCTTCGCCTATCGACCCCAAGGAAAAGAAAAGAAATAAAACTATTTACACGGGAGAGCTCCCAACAAGTAAAAGAAGAATAGGAAATCTTTTGGCGTTTTCTTTTAATTACTACTACAAGCATGGAAAGTAAACTAATTAAAAGCTACAACTATTTTTTTTGTTTTTCTTAAGGTTTATCAAACACACAAGAAGAAAGTATAGAAAGGAAATTAAACTAGCATGGATGAGACAATGAAAAAGTATGAGCACCGTCATCTATCAATGAGTGTGTGAACATAAATGTAATGTTGGTGGGAAATACTTACTCCCCCAAGCTTAGGCTTTTGGCCTAAGTTGGTCTATGGCCACGGCTGGCCTGACGGATATCCATAATAATATTTGGGGTCATACTGCAATGAAGAAGACGATTCAGATTGCCACTGGCTGGCAATCATCTCCGGATCCCATTGGTAATTAGACTGTCGTGAAGGATCAACTTCTGGTTCCGGCTTTGGCTCCATAGCTGGTGCTGGGTTCCGGTAGGCATGAATAGACTTTAACGGAACAAGGTACTGGCATGCACATATATCAAACAAAGGAGCAGGCAGGGTAATAGTTTCAGGATGATGTTTATCAAAGAACAATTTGTATTTAAGCTCTCCTTCCCTATTCTTAACAATAAAATCATGTGCCACCGTACTTTTATAATCTAAATAAACATGAGGCAACACTTTTTCTTCTGAGGGAGTCCTGGATTAGGGGGTGTCCGGACAGCCGGACTATCTCCATTGGCCGGACTGTTAGACTATGAAGTTACACGATTGAATACTTCGTCTCGTGTCCGGATGGGACTCTACTTGGCGTGGAAGGCAAGCTAGGCAATACGGATATGGATACCTCCTCCTTTGTAACTGACCTTGTGTAACCCTAACCCTCTCCGGTGTCTATATAAACCGAAGGGTTTTAGTCCGTAGGACAACAACCATAACATATCATACCATAGGCTAGCTTCTAGGGTTTAGCCTCTCTGATCTCGTGGTAGATCTACTCTTGTACTACCCATATCATCAATATTAATCAAGCAGGACGTAGGGTTTTACCTCCATCAAGAGGGCCCGAACCTGGGTAAAACATCGTGTCCCCTGCCTCATGTTACCATCCGGCCTAGACGCACAGTTCGGGACCCCTACCCGAGATCCGCCGGTTTTGACACCGACATTGGTGCTTTCACTGAGAGTTCCTCTGTGTCGTCGCTATTAGGCTTGATGGCTCCTACTATCATCGATAGCGATGCGGTCCAGGGTGAGACTTTTCCCCCCGGACAAATCTTCGTATTCGGCGGCTTTGCACTGCGGGCTAATTTGCTTGGCCATCTGGAGCAGATTGAAAGCTACGCCCCTGGCCATCAGGTCAGATTTGGAAGTTTGAACTACACGGCCGACATCCGTGGATACTTGATCTTCTACGGATTCGAGCCACAGCCGGGCGCGCCGCACTGTCGCGATGGGTATGACCTAGCCTTGCCGCCGAACAGTACCCCAGAGGCCGCGCCCGCATCAGCTCCGACCCTTAGCTCGGAGCCAACTGTGCCAATCAAGGACGGGTGGCTAGACACCGCCTCAGGGGCTGCAGTCTCGACGGCGATCGAGCCAAACACCAGCATAATCCTCTGCGCAGCCCGTGACTCCAAGGTGCCGGACTCTTTTTCTGACCCCGAACCGCCCGGGTCCCCCCAAATCGAATCCGATTGGGCGCCGATCATGGAATTCACCACCGCAGATATCTTTCAGCACTCGCCCTTCGGCGACATTCTGAATTCACTAAGGTCTCTCTCTTTGTCAGGAGAGCCCTGGCCGGATTATGGCCAACAAGATTGGGATGCGGACAACGAAGAAATTCGACGCCCACCCACCACCCACTTAATAGCCACTGTCGATGACTCAACCGACATGCTCGACTTCGACTCTGGAGACATCGATGGTATGGACGACGATGCGGGAGGCGAAGAGGAACCACCGCCCACAGGGCGCTGGACGTCCACTTCATCATATGACGTATACATGGTGGACACACCAAAAGAAGACGCCTACGAGGAACGGAAGGACGCACCGAAGGCTTGTTCCCTCGAGAAGGAGTCAAAGCGCCACCCAAAATCCTGTCTCGGCAGAAATAACGATCATACAGACCCAGTGTTGGAGCAGGGCGAACCACTGCCGGATCACGGTAATACGGAGAATCAAACCAAACAAACCAATTCTATCAAAGATAATAGTCCGGACGACATAACGCCGGACAGGCACCCGGAGCAGCAGAATGCCCGTCAAAGGCTTGTTGCCACCGCGAGGAGTCTGAAAAAGCAGAAGCAAAGGCTGAAGGCTGCGCAGGACACACTCCAAATCAGATGGAGTAAAGTACTCAACACAACAGCGAAGTACGGCGACAATCGCCCCACTAAGAGCTACCAAAAGCGGAAGTTGCTACCTGAATTCGATGAGGAGGCCTCAGACCCCCCACAACCAAAAATCAAAACAGCCACCTGGCCGGATAGACGACCTCACGACCAACATAGAGTGGCAAACAATGCCACTCACAAGACAATACGCGATCCACGCGAGGGCTCGCACCAAAAGGACGGCGCAACCAGATCCATCTATGGACCATGCAAGCGCGCCCCAGCATACAATGTAACACAACAAACATTCGAACAATACGGTACACCCAGATACAGGGGTGCCGCACACCCCCTATGTTTCACCGATGAGGTGCTGGACCATGAATTTCCAGAGGGATTCAAACCCGTAAACATAGAGGCATACGACGGAACAACAGACCCTGGGGTCTGGATTGAGGACTATATCCTCCATATCCATATGGCTCGAGGAGATGATCTTCACGCCATCAAGTACTTACCCCTCAAGCTCAAAGGGCCAGCTCGTCACTGGCTTAAAAGCCTCCCCGAAAACTCCATTGGAAGCTGGGAAGAGCTCGAAGACGCTTTTCGGGCAAATTTTCAAGGGACTTATGTCCGACCTCTAGACGCGGACAATTTGAGTCATATAACTCAACAGCCCGGAGAGTCAGCCCGAAAACTTTGGAACATGTTTCTTACTAAAAAGAACCAAATTGTCGACTGTCCGGACGCCGAAGCCTTGGCAGCTTTTAAGCATAGCGTCCGTGACGAATGGCTTGCCAGACACCTCGGCCAAGAAAAGCCGAGAACAATGGCAGCATTAACAAGCCTCATGACCCGCTTTTGCGCTAGTGAGGACAGATAGCTAGCCAGATGCAGCACCAGCGACCCCAGTACATCTGAAGTTAGAGATGGAAATGGGAAATCACGGTGCAACAACAATAACAAACGCCGAAATAAAGAAGACAACACAAAGAGCACGACAGTAAACGCCAGATTCAAAAGCTCTCAGCCAGGTCAGCAAAAGCCGCCCTCTAAAGGTGCCAGAGACGAACTGTCCAGCCTAAACAAAATTCTGGACCAAATATGTCAGATCCATAGCACCCCTGGTAAACCCGCTAATCATACCCACAGAGAATGTTGGGTCTTCAAGCAGTCCGGCAAGCTCAACGCCGTACACAAGGGGGAGGATACACCAAGCGAAGACGAGGATGAGCCTCTCAAGCAAGACACTGGGGAACAAAAGAAATTTCCACCAGAAGTCAAAACAGTAAACGTGTTACACGTGATCAAAGGAAGAAACAAAACAGCACTCCCAGAAAAAGATGCCCAAGGGCCTATCACCGCGGAGTCCTGCCACTGGTCGTCCCAATCGATCAGTTTCGACCATCGTGATTACTCAGCAAGTACCCGGCGTGCAGGATTGGCTGCCCTGGTATTAGACCCAATAATTGACGGATACCACTTCACACGAGTCCTGATGGACGGTGGCATCAGTCTAAACCTGATATACCAGGACACAATCCGCGAAATGGGGATAGACCCAACAAAAATTTTCCATGGCAATACTACCTTTAAAGGAGTAACGCCAGGCCCAGGGGCTCATTGCACGGGCTCCTTGCTACTAAAGGTTATATTTGGCTTCCCCAATAACTTCCGTAGCGAACATTTAACCTTCAACATCGCTCCATTCCAAAGTAGCTATCAAGCACTACTCGGACGCGAAGCTTTCGCTCGCTTTAATGCAATACCGCACTACGCTTCCCTCACACTCAAGATGCCCGGCCCACGTGGCATCATTACAGTAAACGGAAGTATTAAGCGATCTTTGCGCACCGAAGAGAGTGCGACTCCGCACACTGAAAACGGCCTCACCAACTAAAGCATTTAATAGGTCGTCAAGACCTCGGACACGTTTAGACGAGTCCGACGCAACTATATGTAATTCATACCGGATCAATGGTCACACCCCTATTACAAATACAAGGGGCTCAACGCGCGCAGACAAGTGGCAATTGTTACTCATCTTGAATTATACATGGTTTCTTTAAAAACTATCTTTTTGCATGACAACTTTTTCACCTAAGTTCCTCTCTTTTACAGATGATCATTGTGCTACACCCGTCCAGGATACGGCACAACGGAGACGCAGGCGCAGACGTGCAGCAGGGACCCGCTCCAAGGATTCTTTTTAGATTAACACCCTGCGTAAACCTTTTTTACTGTCTCTTGTTGATACATATCCACCGAATTCTCAGCACAGTTGAGAAGGATGCTGACATCTTGGCATGTGGCCACATCAGAATAATGCACGTACCTGGACACAAGGGGCTTCTTACAAAGGGCACTATTTACGCCCGTTTTATACCATAAAGACCGAATACCTTAGGGAGTGTTCGGCGTCGCGAGTTTGGCCTTATATGCATCAGCTCCGAATCATTGTCTTTGTTCAAATGTTGGGTTTGCCCAGCTCCTGTGTTTTGGTGCCTTACGTTCCGCTTTATCGGCTAAGGTAGCACCAGGAGAACTACTGCGATTGTGCCCTGGTTCATCCGGACGATCACCTCAGTAGAGAAAGCCGAAACTGACTGTCATGATATAGCATGAGACTGGTCAACCACTCGATGACCTATCGGAATGTTAGAATTCCTCCGCCTTAACGAAGGGTCGTTTTCCGGCCAGGCATGTACGCACCCCGCGATCGGGAGAGTGCGGAGCCACCAGGGGCTATCTAGTAGCCCCACTGTCAAACTCCTATGGCTAAGTGAAAGTGTTAAAGCATTATAGTCCGGTTGCCTCGCTCGCTACGCTATCACCTCCTTAATAGGACCAAGACGTTGGGTTAAGTGTGACCACACATTTTTTGCGAGCATCTCCGCATTATATGCGTGAGGGTTGAAGCCAACGGCTGCAATCTTTCAGGTTATACACATGTATACATAAACGGCCGCACAGGAGGCATCATACTACTTTCAGGCAAAAGTATAAACATAGCCTTATAAAAACTTCATAAAAGCATTGTCTTTACAATGAGAATACATATCACTCAAACATAATATTCTTCGAGCACTAGGCCTCTATCAAACGAGCACCCTCGAGAACCTCCTCGAAATAGTGCTAGGCAGCCATTCGGCCTATGGCCGAACCCTGCGCCACAACAGTGGTAGCGTCCATCTCCACCCAGTATGCTTTAACATGGGAAAGGGCCATCCGCGAGCCTTCTATGCACGCCAACCTCTTCATCACATTAATGCGCGGCACCGCACCAAGGAACTGCTGCACTAAGCCGAAATAGCTGTTTGGCTTTGCATTTCCGACCATAGCTGATCCACAACATACCTCATGGCGAGTCCGGATAACCTATTTAGTTCGGCCCATTCGTCTAGCTGGTCAGTCAATGAAAGCGGACGCTCTGGAACGTGGAATTGTGACCAGAACAGCTTGTCCACTTCACGATCTGTCTGACCTTGGAAGTACTTGGCCGCATCGGCAGCGCTCGCCGCCAAATCCATATACGCATCTGCCGAACTCCACAGTCAATCCAGAGGGGCATACCGTGGATCTCCGAACTTCCTCCGTAACATGAAGGGTTTCCTAGCCGCAATATCCCCGGCTTCCCGCAGCTCCTCCTTCGCTCTCATAGCAGAACGGGTGTCTTTGTCCGCCGCCATGGCCTTCTCAAGGTCCGTTGCCTTCGCTCGGTTTTCTTTTTCAAGGACCCGGCAACGGTCGACAGTGTCTTTTAATTCTATGGCCATCTTGGCCATCTTCTCTTGGCTCTTGCAATGTGCGGCCTTCTCGGCTTTCAACTCTTCGGCCGCCTTCAAAGTAGCGGCATTACTAATCCTCGCTTGTTCCTTGGCTCGGGCAAGTTCTGCCCGCAAGGTTTCCACGGTGGCAGCTCCATCTGCAGTCACAACATATTAAAGATACTGGCATCATGCTACTCTTACTATGTGGTGTCCACCAGATAATAACACTTACCCTGTGCCTCGTCAAGCCTCTTGTTAACAAGCTCGATGTCGGCGTCTGCCTCATCCAGTTGCCGTTTTAATTTGGCAAACTCACTAGTCCGGCTAGCCACCGGAGCTTCCACCACCTGCACATAGGGGCAGTCTGGTTATTGCCTGGGAATATGATCCTCTGTTCGCCGCCGTTCTCGACGACAACCAGAGTCTCAGGGGCTACTATCTACACAGGGCACACCTAACATGTGCAGTACTATCACATATTATCTCACGTACCTCAAAGCCTGTCAGTAGACTCATAAAGGCTTCATGTAATCCGCTTTCGGCGGACGAGATTCTCTCCATCACCGTACCCATCAGCATACGGTGTTCTTCTGAGATGGCCGCTCGCCCCACCAACTCCCTCAGAATGTCCGACCGCACACCAGACGGTGCCGGACTCTTTTGTCTGCTCTCTTCGGGAGCCGGACGCTGGGGACTTCGGGGGTCTATGGGATTATCTTCTGGCCTCACCGGATCCGGAGAGGCCCTCCGTGACGACACTTCGGGGTCGCCCGCTTCTTGAGCGGAGGAGTCCGGGGGAGGCGTTTCGCTCTCCATCATCTCTGGAAGAAGATCCCCCGAAGACGAGCTCATCTGAGAGGGGCTAAGGCCCGAACTGCAAGATATATGCGGTGGTTATTTTCTCAGAAAAAAGATAGCATACCTTTACTATTAAAGTATTTTGGATCACTTACGACTCGTTGGAGGGCTGATCCCCCCTGCGGACTTTGTGCGGCAAAAGCACCCCCCGAGGCAGGACCCTCTGTGGGAGACTTCTTCTCCCGTTTGGAGGCTTCGGCTTCCGGATCCTCGGAAGCAGTCCTTTTCCTCCCCGGTTGTCCTCCTTCGTGGAGACGCTCATTCCCTCGGTTGGAACGGGCAGCGATGGGGGCCCGCGTCCGCCCGTATTATCCCCCCCGGTATCTTCCTTCGAGGGCTCCGGGAAAGGTGCGACCTCGAGCATCTTTTCCAATACCGGATTTTCCAAACCCTCAGGGAGGGGGGCCAAACACCGAATCATCTTCGCCTTTGTTAGCCAGTCCTGGTCAAAAAGCAAACTCTCAGAAATAACTTCATGGCGAATAAAAGACAGCGTGTTCGGCCAGAGGATTTCTTACTTGTTCGGCAGCGCGGTTACTGCTCAGGCCCACGTCCTCGGTAATATCCGGACACTCTACTTGAGGTCCGAAGAATCACTTGTACATCTCCTCATGCGTCAGGCCGAGGAAACTTTGAATGGCACACGGTCCCTCTGGGTTGAACTCCCACAAGCGAAGGGGCCGGCGTTTGCAAGGCTGGACTTGACGAACCAACATAACTTGTATTACCACAGCCAAATTAAAATCTCCCTCAAAGAGATCTCGGATGCGGCTTTGCAGTATAGGCACGTCCTTGGCTGGACCCCAGCTCAGACCTCTGCTAATCCATGACATCAGCTGTGGTGGGGGCCCGGTCGGAAAGTGGGGGCAGCCGCCCACTTGGCACTTTTGGGAGCCGTGACGTAAAACGATTCCCGTTGCCATAATTCGGACACCTCTGGAAAGGAACCTTTCGGCCATGGAGCTCCTGCCATCTTGCCTATTGATGCACCTCCGCACGCTGCATGTTGCCCCTCGATCATCTTCAGCTTTACTTCAAAGGTCTTGAGCCACAGGCCGAAGTGAGGGGTAACACGGAGGAAGGCCTCACACACGACAATAAATGTCGAGATGTGCAGAAAAGAGTCCGGAGCTAGATCGTGGAAATCTAGCCCGTAATATAACATCAAACCCCTGACGAAGGGATCCAGAGTGAGGCCTAGACCTCGGAGGAAGTGGGAGACGAACACGACGTTCTCGTTGGGTTCGGGAGTAGGGACGATCTGCCCTTGAGCAAGCAGCCGATGCGAAACCTCGGCGATCAGGTATCTGGCCTCCCTCAACTTCTTAATGTCCTCTTCCGGGACGGAGGAGGGCATCCATCGGCCTTGAAGGCTGGATCCGGACATGATTGAAGATCCGGAGCACCTAACCTGGGCTTTGGGTGTTAGAGCTCGAGGCGGGGGAAGGGTTCGATTGAGCACGAGAGGGAAAAAGCGAAAACCTTGTCCCTTTATAAAGAGGGTGAATATCAAGCGTCCTCTCCGTAGCCGTTTAGGACTTGCCTATAATCTAGGAGTCCTAGACACGGTTGGGTTACCCACGACCGCATTAATGAGAATCCCGTAATTGGGGGAACACGATCTCTGCTTGACAAGACGTGTCAAGAAACCGCCTCGCGTTATGTGTGGAGCTGGTTGAAGAAAACGGTTCGAATAATCACCGGGCCATGACATAACATCATGCTGCCAAAACAAGCAGCAAATTAGATCTGCGAAAATATTATTCTCTCTACGGTGGAATGTGGAACTTATTTTGCAGGGTCGGACACTATCCTCGTATTCAAATTCTTCTGTGATGTATTCGGAGAAGGAACCCGCCTTGCAATGCCGAAGACAATACTGCGCGCCGGACTCATCGTCATTGAAGCCTGGTTCAGGGGCTACTGAGGGAGTCCTGGATTAGGGGGTCTCCGGACAGCCGGACTATCTCCATTGGCCGGACTGTTAGACTATGAAGATACAAGATTGAAGACTTCGTCTCGTGTCCGGATGGGACTCTACTTGGCATGGAAGGCAAGCTAGGCAATACGGATATGGATATCTCCTCCTTTGTAACCGACCTTGTGTAACCCTAACCCTCTCTGGTGTCTATATAAACCGAAGGGTTTTAGTCCGTAGGACAACAACCATAACATACAATCATACCATAGGCTAGCTTCTAGGGTTTAGCCTCTCTGATCTCGTGGTAGATCTACTCTTGTACTACCCATATCATCAATATTAATCAAGCAGGACGTAGGGTTTTACCTCCATCAAGAGGGCCCGAACCTGGGTAAAACATCGTGTCCCCTGCCTCCTATTACCATCTGGCCTAGACGCACAGTTCGGGACCCCCTACCCGAGATCCGCCGGTTTTGACACCGACATCTTCCTTCTCATAATGCCTAATAGGTATGTTAAAATGTGCAGCTAGGCGTGAATCATAGATGCCTCCAAAGATGGGGCCCTTGGTATGGTTCAGACTTAACCGTTTGGCAATAATGCCGCCCATACTAACAGAGTTATCACCGTATAAACCGTAGAGCAAAATAATAATATTAGGGACACTAAGGTTTCCACAGTTTCCGCGACCAATTAAACAACGACTAGCAAATAATGCAAAATAGCGTAAAACAGGAAAATGTATGCTAGTGATTCGTGCATCGGAAACATTCCTTGTTTCCCCTACAGTGATAGTGTCGATAAACCCAACCACATCCTCATGATGTGGTTCCTCTGTCTTGCCCTCGAAAGGGACTAAACAAACCCGACAAAAATCATAAAGTGACATCTCCTTATGCTCGTCGTATAAATGAAACTCCACCGTAGGTGGTGAGCTCCTAGAATGGAAATGAAAGTTTTGCACAAAGATATTTGTGAGTAATAGATACTCATCGCGTTGGTCATGGAGGAAAGCGGTGAGGCCTGCATTCTTAGCCAATTCATAAAAATCTTCATAAATCCCGGCTGCTCACAAGAAATCATCGGAAGGCCATTCACACGACCGAACCTCCGCGGTGCGAGGCAGATTATACTTAGGCTTCGGTGCCTTTTCCTTCGAGCTTCGTCTCGATGAGCCCCTCAAAAGTCTCTTCATCATTTTCTGAAAAATTCTGAAATTTTTAGTAACTTCAAAATAAAAGTAAACCAAACTCAATAATATTGATAGCAACTACTTCTACAAGTGCCTAGGGCCTATATCATGCATCAAAACTACTTTTGACCATATAAATTTGACATGCAAGCGCAAGTACAGGGTCACCTAAGCAGCAAAAATTTGCAATGAATAAAGCACTAGAACAAAAACTAATTGGACCAATGGAGGAGTCACATACCAAGGAACAATCTCCCCAAGCAGTTTGTTGAGAGGTGCTTTGAGCAAGGAGATCAAAAATGGTAGCAAAATGAGCTTGGACTCGGGTTTGAGCTAGATATTCGTGTTTGGGGGAGGAAGAAGGAGTGTGTGCGTGTGTGTGAAAGGATAAGTGGAGGAGGGCCACCGTGGGCCCACGAGGCAGGGGGCGCGCCCAGGGGGTAGGGCGCGCCCTCCACCCTCGTGGGCAGGTGGTAGACCCCCTGCTGTGTTCTTAGTGCCAAATATTCTCAAATATTCCAGAAAAAAAATTATATTTAAATTTCAGGGCATTTGGAGAACTTTTATTTTTGAGGTATTTTTATATTGCACGGATAATCAGATAACAGACAGAAAAATACTATTTTTATTTTATTTAATATAAATAACAGAAAGTAAAAGGAGGGTACAGAAGGTTGTGCCTTGTAGTTTCATCCATCTCATGATCATCAAAAGGAATCCACTAACAAGGTTGATCAAGTCTTGTTAACGAACTCATTCTAAATAACATGGAACCGAAGAAATTTTGAATAACACATGTTACCTCAATGGGGATATGAACATCCCCAATAATAAGAATGTCATATTTCTTCTTGACAGTAGGAAGAGGAAATTCAAATCCTCCAAATATAATCGATGGAATTTTTCCAATGGAATTGATACTATGAACTTGGGGTTGTTTCCTCGGAAAGTGTACCGTATGCTCATTACCATTAACATGAAAAGTGACATTGCCTTTAGTGCAATCAATAACAGCCCCTGCAGTATTCAAAAAGGGTCTTCCAAGAATAATAGACATACTATCGTCCTCGGGAATATCAAGAATAACAAAGTCCGTTAAAATAGTAACGTTTGCAACTACAATAGGCACATCCTCACAAATACCGACAGGTATAGCAGTTGATTTATCAGCCATTTGCAAAGATATTTCAGTAGGTTTCAACTTATTCAAATCAAGTCTACGATATAAAGAGAGAGGCATAACACTAACACCGGCTCCGAGATCACATAAAGCAGTTTTAACCTAGTTTTTTTAATGGAGCATGGTATATTGGGTACTCCTAGATCTCCAAGTTTCTTTGGTATTCCACCCTTAAAAGTATAATTAGCAAGCATGGTGGAAATTTTAGCTTCCGGTATCTTTCTTTTATTTGTAACAATATCTTTCATATACTTAGCATAAGGATTCATTTTAAGCATATCAGTTAATCACATACGCAAAAATATAGGTCTAATCATTTCAGCAAAGCGCTCAAAATCCTCATCATCCTTTTTCTTGGATGGTTTGGGAGGAAAAGGCATGGGTTTCTGAACCCATGCTCTCTTTCTTTACCATGTTTCCTAGCAACAAAGTCTTTCTTATCATAACGTTGATTCTTTGATTGTGGGTTATCAAGATCAACAACACGTTCAATTTCTATATCATTATCACTACTAGGTTCAGCACCATCATGAACATTATCATTAATCTTATCACTAGTTTCAGGTTCATTACCAGATTGAGTTTCAGCATCAGAAATAGAAATATCATTTGGATTCTCAGGTGTTTCAGTAATAGGTTCACTAGAAGCATGCAAGGTCCTATCATTTTTTTTCTTCCTTTTAGAAGGACTAGGTGCATCTATATTATTTCTCTGAGAATCTTGCTCAATTCTCTTAGGGTGGCCTTCAGGATACAAAGGTTCCTGAGTCATTTTACCACCTCTAGTCATAACTCTAATAGCATTATCATTATTCTTACTATTCAATTCATTGAGCAAATCATTTTGAGCTTTAAGTACTTGTTCTACTTGAGTGGTAACCATAGAAGCATGTTTACTAATAAGTTTAAGTTCACCTTTAACATTAGCCATATAATCACCCAAGTGTTCAAGCATATTTGAATTGTATTTCAATTGTCTAACAAAAAAAGCATTAAAATATTCTTGCTTAACCATAAATTTATGAAACTCATCTAAGCATGGGCTAGCAAACTTAGTAAATGGGATTTCAGCTTTATTATATCTATAGAGAGAATTTACCTTTACTACCTGTGTCGGGTTATCAAGACCATGAGTTTCTTCAATAGGTAAGGGATTAAGATCATATGTTTCTTCAACAGGCGGTAAGTTATGACCATGTATTTCTTCAATAGGAGGTAAATTCTTAACATCTTCAGCTTTAATACCTTTTTCTTTCATAGATCTTTGCCTCTTGCATATCTTCAGGACTAAGAAATAGAATACCCCTCTTCTTCGGAGTTGGGTTTAGGAATAGGCTCAGGAATTGGCTCCGGAGGTGTCCAATTATTTTCATTTGTCAACATATTATTCAATAGAATTTCAGCTTCATCCGGTGTTCTTTCCCTGAAAACAGAACCAGCACAACTATCCAGGTAATCTCTGGAAGCATTGGTTAGTCCATTATAAAAGATATCAAGTATTTCATTTTTCTTAAGAGGATGATCAGGCAAAGCATTAAGTAATTAGAGAAGCCTCCCCCAAGCTTGTGGGAGACTCTCTTCTTCAATTTGCAAAAAAATATATATATCCCTTAAAGCAGCTTGTTTCTTATGAGCAGGGAAATATTTAGCAGAGAAGTAATAAATCATATCCTGGGGACTACGCACACATCTAGGATCAAGAGAATTAAACCATATCTTAGCATCACCCTTTAATGAGAATGGAAATATTTTAAGGATATAGAAGTAACGAGTTCTCTCATCAGTAGTGAACAAGGTGGCTATATCATTTAATTTAGTAAGGTGTGCCACAACAGTTTCAAATTCATAGCCATGAAAAGGATCAGATTCAAGCAAAGTAATTGTGACGCCCTCGATGCGGCTATATCTCCCATGTGTCGAAGCACGACTTAGAGGCATAACCACATTGAAAGCAATGTCGCAAGTGAGGTAATCTTCACACAACCCGTATAATACATAAGGGAAAGATACATAGTTGGCTTACAATCGCCACTTCACATAATTACATGAATAAAGCATTACAACAACCAAATACAATCAGGGCCCAATTACGGAGCCAAAATAAAAGAAGAACCCAAATGCGACAAAGGTCCCCGATCTACCCCAACTGGGCTCCACTACTGATCAACTAGAACGAAACTACGCAAAGGACAAGATCTTCATCGAGCTCCTCCTGAGCTTGGTTGCGTCATCTGCACGGTCTCATCGACACCTGCAAGCTGGTTTTGGAAGTATCCGTGAGCCCCAGGGACTCAGCAATCTCGCACCCTCGCGATCAAGACTATTTAAGCTTATGGGTAAGGTAAAGGTATGAGGTGGAGCTGCAGCAAGCGACTAGCATATATGGTGGCGAACATACGCAAATGAGAGCGAGAAGAGAAGGCAAAGCATGGTCGATAAAAGTATGATCAAGAAGTGATCCTATAGCAACCTACGTCAAGCATAACTCCAACAACCGTGTTCACTTCCCGGACTCCGCCGGAAAGAGATCATCACGGTTACACACGCGGTTGATGCATTTTAATTAAGTTAAGGTTCAAGTTATCTACAACCGGACATTAACAAATTCCCATCTGTCCATAACTGCGGGCACGGCTTTCGAAAGTTCAAATCCCTGCAGGGGTGTCCCAACTTAGCCCATGACAAGCTCTCATGGTCAACGAAGGAATAGACCTCCTCCCGAGACATTCCGATCAGACTCGGTATCCCGGTACAACAAGACATTTCGATAGGGTAAAACTAAACCAGCAACACCGCCCAAATGTGCCGACAAATCCTGATAGGAGCTGCACATATCTCTTTCTCAGGGCACACTCAGATGAGCCATACGTCGGGTAGGCCAGCCCAGAGTTGCCCCTGGTAGCCCCGGACATCGCTCGGTTGGACCAACACTTAGAGGAGCACTGACCCGGGGGGGTTAAAATAATGATGACCCTCAGGAGCGCGACTCCCAAGGGAAAAGAAAAGGCTAGGTGGCAAATGGTAAAACCAATGTTGGGCATTGCTGGAAGAGCTTTACTTAAGGCGAACTGTCAAGGGGTTCCCATAATAGCCCAACCACGTAAGGGACGCAAAATCCGGGAACATAACACCGATATGACGGAAACTAGGACGGCAAGAGTGGAACAAAACACCAGGCATAAGGCCGAGCCTTCCACCCTTTACCAAGTATATAGATGCATTAATTAAATAAGATATATTGTGATATCCCAACAAGTAAACATGTTCCAACAAGGAACAACATCTCCATGTTCCAACAAGGAACAAACTTCAATCTTCACCTGCAACTAACAATGCTATAAGAGGGGCTGAGCAAAGCGGTAACGTAGCCAATCAACGGTTTGCTAGGACTAGGTGGGTTAGAGGCTTAGTTCAACAATATGGGAGGCATGATAGGCAAGTGGTAGGTATCGCAGCATAGGCATAGCAAAAGAGCGAGCAACTAAGCAAAGCAAAGATAGTAGTGATTTCGAGGGTATGATCATCTTGCCTGAGATCCCGCAAGGAAGAAGAACGAGTCCATGAAGAAGACAAATTGAACGTAGACGAATGGGTCCTCACAACGTGATGTTATCGGAACCAACCCGAAGAAGCAAACACCGGAAAAGAAGCACACAACATAGTAAACAACCACCACATAGACATGGCATGATGCACAAACAATTATGATGCATGTCCGGTTTAAAGAGGCATGGCATGGCAAAGTGCACAAACAATCCTACAAATTAAGTGGAGCTCAATATGCAACTCCGTTGCATATTGACGAAACACCACATGACTTATTTAGTTCTCTCTCGTTTATGTACCCAACAATATTAAATGTTGTTAAACATGGAAAGCGGGTGAAGCAAAGTAAAACTACCTATCTAGTCAAATTTAAATGAGGCCGGAAGCAACGAACAACATTTCCGGTAAATCCCCATATGCATATTTTAGGTTTGGTACTGTTCTGCCCTAAACATAATTTTAGAGTTATTAAACATGCAAAACAAGTGCACCATGTTAAACTAGGCAAAATTCTATCCCATTTACATATAAAGTTTGTTAGATTCGGAGCTACGATTAATTAGTTATGAATTAAATCATTTTAACATGGCATAGGAGCAAATTTAACCAAACAACATTTTAAGCATTTTAAACATAGATGAAAGTTGGATATTATTTATCTACACAAAATTCTAAGCAACTTTCATGTATAATTCATTTTAAACCGATGCACCAATTGTGAGTTATTATATGCATGAAGTTGAAGGTCTTTTTTGTAAAACTGTTGTCTCTGGAAAAAAATAGCTAAACTCGTAGAATTGGGGAAAAACATGGCACGGGCCGCATCTGTTCTCACCATGGGCCTTGCCCAGAACTGTGGAGAGGTAGCCAGGAGAGGCGCGCTGGGCTGGCGCGGTGTAGTAGAGGAGTGGCTGGGCCTGGCTGGAGAGATGGGCCGGCCCACACGCGGTCAACGGGCAGGTGCGGATCGGGGACCTCCCGATCGAGTGAGGCGGCGGCGACTCCGGCGCTCCACCGAGCAGGTGGCGGCGGGCCCGAGCGAAGGGCGTCGGAGGATGACGGATCCGGAGGTGGCGGCTCAGTTTTTGGGGCAAATCCAGCGGCGGGAGGCGAGGGCGACGCCGAGGGAGCTCCGGCTCCAGCGAACTCCCATGGCGGCGGCGGTTCCTGCAGGGAGGCGACACTGGTGAGGAGCAGAGAGAGAGAACGGAGGGAGAGGAAAGGAGAGGGGGCGCGGGGCAATGGCCTGGGTCGGAGGTGCTCGTCGGCGGCGAGGCTCCGGTGGCCGGCGAGTGCAAGGTGGCGGCGATGGAGATCGGGCGCTGTCCGATCCAGGCGCGGGAGGTTGGAGGGGCTCGGGGCGAGCGGGATCCGTCGGCGGGCCACTTCTGGCCGGGCGGGCTGCGGCTGGGCCTGGAGGGCCGCGGTGCGGTGGAGGGCACGGGGAGGCGACGTGGGGGCTTGCCACTGGCCATGGGCGGCGCTGAGTGGCGGCGCAGCCAATCAGAGAGCGCCAAGTGGCGGTGGAGGGGTGGCCGGCGCCGGAAATAGAGGAGAGGAGGTGGGAGGCGGCTGGCTCATGATTGGGGGTGCGGATTTCGAGGAGGAGGAAGGAGAAGGCCCAAAATGGCATGGAGGGGGTCTATATAAGGCAGGAGGAGCTAGGGTTGGGGGTTTGAGGCCGTCTCGGAGCCGCACCCGGAGCGGAGAGGGTTAGATAGGTGGGCTAGTGGGCTGTGAAGAGAGGTTGGGCTGAGATGAGAGGAGAGGAGTGCAGCCCGGCAACTGTTTCCGGAGACCGAAAACGTCCGACGTTAGACCGGCTACTATGCCGCTATATTTATCTGTTGGGACGTCAAACGGACTCCGAATGCGATGAAACTTGGCAGGCGGTCTACTGACAACAAAACAACACCGCATGCCAACTTTCAACCCATTCCGAGAACATTTTCCGGCCACTTATAAAATAATATTTCGGACATGCCGCGGGCGCGTGCAAGTGTGTCTGGGCTCAGAACGGACAACGGACGGAACGAGGAGACCGGGACGGATGCAAGTTTTGAAAAACATGATGATGCAATGCACATGATGACATGGCAAGATGCAACACGCAAGCAAATGACATGGCAACGACAGCGAATAACTGGACGACAACTGGCACATCGGTCTCGGGGCGTTACAGTAATTATATCAAGATGAACAGAATTCATAATCCTTATCGGTAACACAGATAGGTGAAGTAGCAAAAGCAGGGTCAGGTTTCATTTTAGCATTTAGAGATTGCTTATTCCATTTAGCTAATAACCTCTTAAGTTCGTATCTATCTTTGCAAGCTAAAATAGCTAAAGAAGCTTCTTTATCAAAAACATAACCCTCGGGAATAACAAGCAAGTCTTCATCATCAATTTTATCAGTATTATCAGATTCAATATTTTCAATCTCTCTAGCCCTAGCAAGTTGTTCATCAAGAAATTCACCAAGTGGCACAGTAGTATCAAGCATAGAAGTAGTTTCATCATAAGTATCATGTATAGTAGAAGTAGCATCATCAATAACATGCGACATATCAGAACGAATAGCAAAAGCAGGTTTAGGTGTCGCAAGCTTACTGAAAACAGAAGGTGAATCAAGTGCAGAGCTAGATGGCAGTTCCTTACCTCCCCTCGTAGTTGAGGGATAAATCTTGGTTCTTGGATCTTTCAAGTTCTTCATAATGATAAGTAGATATAAATCCCAAGTGACTCAAAGAATAGAGATATGCTCCCCGGCAACGGCGCCAGAAAATAGTCTTGATAACCCACAAGTATAGGGGATCGCAACAGTTTTCGAGGGTAAAGTATTCAACCCAAATTTATTGATTCGATACAAGGGGAGCCAAAGAATACTCTCAAGTATTGGCAGCTGAGTTGTCAATTCAACCACACCTGGAAACTTAATATCTGCATCAAAGTGTTTAGTAGCAAAGTAATATGATAGTAGTGGTAACGGGGGCAAAAGGTAACAGTAGTAAAAGTAATGTTTTTGGTATTTTGTAGTGATGATAGCAATAGCAATGGAAAAGTAAATAAGCGAAGAACAATATATGGAAAGCTCGTAGGCAATGGATCGGTGATGGAGAATTATGCCGGATGCGGTTCATCATGTTACAGTCATAACCTAGGGTAACACAGAACTAGCTCCAGTTCATCAATGTAATGTAGGCATGTATTTCGAATATAGTCATACGTGCTTATGGAAAAGAACTTGCATGACATCTTTTGTCCTACCCTCCTGTGGCAACGGGGTCCTTACGGAAACTAAGGGATATTAAGGCCTCCTTTTAATAGAGTACCGGAACAAAGCATTAACTAATAGTGAATACATGAATTCCTCAAACTACAGTCATCACCGGTAAGTATCCCGATTATTGTCACTTCGGGGTTAATGGATCATAACACATAATAGGTGACTATAGAATTGCAAGATAGGATCAAGAACTCTCATATATTGATGAAAACATAATAGGTTCAGATCTCAAATCATGGCACTCGGGCCCTAGTGACAAGCATTAAGCATAGCAAAGTTATAGCAACATCAATCTCAGAACATAGTGGATACTAGGGATCAAACCCTAATAAAACTAACTCGATTACATGATAGATCCCATCCAAACCATCACCGTCCAGCAAGCCTATGATGGAATTACTCACGCACGACGGTCAGCATCATGAAATTGGTGATGGAGGATGGTTGATGATGACAATGGCGACGGATTCCCCTCTCTGGAGCCCCGGGCTCCGTATAGTAAAACACGATGAATTCTTCTCTCTGATTTTTTTATCCCCGAAACACAATATATAGAGTTGGAGTTGGAGTCGGAGGAGCTCCAGAGGGCCCACGAGGTGGGGGGCGTGCCCTAGGGGGGCAGGTGTGCCCCCACCCTTGTGGACAGGTGGTGGGCCCCCTGGCCTTCATCTTTTGCAGGTATTTTTTATATTTTCCAAAAATTTGCTCCGTGAAGTTTCAGGTCATTCCGAGAACGTTTGTTTCTGCACATAAATAACACCATGGTAATTCTGCTGAAAATAGCGTTAGTCCGGGTTAGTTTCATTCAAATCATGCAAGTTAGAGTCCAAAACAAGGGCAAAAATGTTTGGAAAAGTAGATACGACAGAGACGTATCATGTATCAGCATCCCCAAGCTTAACTCCTACTCGTCCTCGAGTAGGTAAGTGATAAAAATAGAATTTTTGATGTGGAATGCTGCCTAACATGTCATATTGTATTTCTTTTCTTTATAGCATGGACATTTGGACTTCTATATTGTTCAAAGCAATAGTCTAGTTTTGACATGATAATTTAAATACTCAAGCATATCAACAAGCAACCATCTCTTTCAAGATATCAACGCTAAAATAAGTTATCCCTAGCCCGTCATGCTTAGCCATTGATCCATTCATGAAACACACTCGCATATTAGCTACACCCAATACTCAAGTACGATCATATTGCCTCCTAGTTGGTGCTTTTATAAGAGAAGGTGAAGACTCAAATTCAAAAATAAAAATTGCATAAAGTAAAAAAGGGCCCTTCGCAGAGGGAAGTAGGGATTTGTAGAGGTGCCAGAGCTCAAAGCGAAAAACTTAGAGATAAAAACATTTTGGGAGGTGGATCCATCCCACCAACGAAAATGACCTAGAGTCCCCAATACTTTCCATGCATAGATATATCATAGGCGGTTCCCAAACAGAAAATAAAGTTCATTCCTTTTTCCACCATACTTTCACTTTCCATGGCTAGCGATATCCACGGTTGCCCTCCATACCAACACTTTCCAAGGAATTTATTATTTGACAACATAAAGTAAATTCATTTTTGCATTTCGGGACTGGGCATCCCTAATACCTTTGCCTTACTCTTGTGCAATGACAAGTGAATAAACACTCATCGTGAGAATAAGACATCTAGCATGGAAAATATTAGCCACCCCTCACCGCTCAGCAAGCGAAACAAACACACAAAATAGAAGTCTATTTTGAAAATTAGAGATGGCACGTGCAAATTTGCTTAGAACAGCAAAAGAATACTGCATATAGGTAGATATAGTGGAATCATGTGGCAAAACTGGTTTAAAGGTTTTTGGATGCACAAGTAGTGATCATACTTAGTGCAAAATGAAGGCTATCCAAAGATTGGGAAGCGACCAACCGAGATACGGATAATCTCATAAGCGAGCATTAAGCATAACTAACACTGAATAATGCACCACAAGTAGGATATAATTTCACTGCATAACTATTAACTTTCGTACTTGCATAGGGAATTGATAACCCACAAGTATAGGGGATCGCAACAGTTTTCGATAAGTAAGAGTGTCGAACCCAACGAGAAGCTAAAGGTAGAACAAATATTCCCTCAAATTCTATCGACCATCGATACAACTCTACGCACGCTTAACGTTCGCTTTACCTAGAACAAGTATGAAACTAGAAGTACTTTGTAGGTGTTGCTGGATAAGTTTGCAAGATAATAAAGATTACGTAAATAAAAAGTAGGGGCTGTTTAGATAAAGAAACAATAAAGTAAATATAGCGAGTGTGGAAAAGTAGTGGTAGGAGTTGCGAAATTGCCCCTAAGCAATTGACTACTTTACTAGACCGATAGCAAGTATTATGTGGGAGAGGCCACTGCTAGCATGTCATCCCTGACTTGGAATTCTATGCACTTATGATTGGAACTATTAGCAAGCATCCGCAACTACTAATGTTCATTAAGGTAAAACCCAACCATAGCATTAAGATATATTGGTCCCCCTTCAATCTCGTATGCATCAATTTCTATGCTAGGTTGAAGCTTCTGTCACTCTTGCCCTCCAATACATAGTCTTATCAACATACAACTAACCCTAGGGTGTGATCCACGCGCGCAATCATATGATGGGCACCAAAGGACAGCAACATAACCACAAGCAAATTAAATCAATCATAGCAATTCATCAACCACTGATAGGACAACGAAAATCTACTCAGACATCATAGGATGGCAACACATCATTGGATAATAATATGAAGCATAAAGCACCATGTTCAAGTAGAGGGTACAACGGGTTGCGGGAGAGTGGACCGCTGTAGATAGAGGGGGGAAGGTGATGGAGATGTTGGTCAAGATGGCGGAGGTGTTGGTGTAGATCACGGTAACGATGATGGCCCCCGGTGGCACTCCGGTGCCACCGTAAGCGAGGGGGAGAGAGCCCCCCTCCTTGTTCTTCTTCCTTGACCTCCTCCCTAGATGGGAGAAGGGTTTCCCCTCTGGTCCATGGCCTTATATCATGATAATGTTTATTATTCATGCTAGAATTGTATTAACCAGAAACATAATACATGTGTGAATACATAGACAAACAGAGTGTCACTAGTATGCCTCTACTTGACTAGCTCGTTAATCGAAGATGATTATGTTTCCTAACCATGAACAAAAGAGTTTTTATTTGATTAACGGGATCACATCATTAGAAGAATGATGTGATTGACATGACCCATTCCAGTAGCTTAGCACCCGATCGTTTAGTATGTTGCTATTGCTTTCTTCATGACTTATACATGTTCCTATGACTATGAGATTATGCAACTCCCGTTTGCCAAAGGAACACTTTGTGTGCTACCAAACGTCACAACGTAACTGGGTGATTGTAAAGGAGCTCTACAGGTGTCTCCAAAGGTACATGTTGGGTTGGCGTATTTCAAGATTAGGATTTGTCACTCCCATTGTCGGAGAGGTATCTCTGGGCCCTCTCGGTAATGCACATCACATAAGCCTTGCAAGCATTGCAACTAATGAGTTAGTTGTGAGATGATGTATTACTGAACGAGTAAAGAGACTTGCCGGTAACGAGATTGAACTAGGTATTAAGATACCGACGATCGAATCCCGGGCAAGTAACATACCGATGACAAAGGGAACAACGTATGTTGTTATGCGGTCTGACCGATAAAGATCTTCGTAGAATATGTGGGAGCCAATATGAGCATCCAGGTTCCGCTATTGGTTATTGACTGGAGACGTGTCTCGGTCATGTCTACATTGTTCTCGAACCCGTAGGGTCCGCACGCTTAAGGTTTCGATGACAGTTATATTATGAGTTTATGCGTTTTGATGTACCGAAGGAGTTCGGAGTCCCGGATGAGACCGGGGACATGACGAGGAGTCTCGAAATGGTCGAGACGTAAAGATCGATATATTGGACGACTATATTTGGACATCGGAAAGGTTCCGAGTGATTCGGGTATTTTTCGGAGTACCGGAGAGTTACGGGAATACATATTGGGCCTTATTGGGCCATACGGGAAAGAAGAAAAAGGGCCTCAAGGGTGGCCGCACCCCTCCCCTTGGTCTGGTCCGAATTGGACTAGGGAAGGGGGGCGCCCCCTTCCTTCCTTCTCGTTTTCCCTTCCTCTTTCCCTATTCCATATGGGAGGTGGAATCCTACTAGGACTAGGGAGTCCTAGTAGGACTCCACACTTGGCGCGCCCCCTCCTAGGGCCGGCCTCCTCCTCCCCTTGATCCTTTATATACGGGGGCAAGGGGCACCCCTAGACACACAAGTTAATCCACGTGATCATATTCTTAGCCGTGTGCGGTGCCCCCTTCCACCATAATCCTCGATAATATTGTAGCGGTGCTTAGGCGAAGCCCTGCGACGGTAGTACATCAAGATCGTCACCACGCCATCGTGCTGACGGAACTCTTCCCCGACACTTTGCTAGATCGAAGTCCGGGGATCGTCATCGAGCTGAACGTGTGCTAGAACTCGGAGGTGCCGTAGTTTCGGTGCTTGATCGGTCGGGCCGTGAAGACGTACGACTACATCAACCACGTTGTGCTAACGCTTCCGCTGTCGATCTACAAGGGTACGTAGATCACACGCTTCCCTCGTTGCTATGCATCACCATGATCTTGCGTGTGCGTAGGAATTTTTTTGAAATTACTACGTTCCCCAACAGAGAGCCCCTCCAAGGTTGGATCTGTCTCTCTGTCTCTCTCTGTTTCCACGTTCTCAGATTCTTCCCTTTCACCGTTTCTTATATTCCCGGAGATCTGTAACTTCGATTGGGCTGAAACTTTAACATGATCTCTATTCCGAAATTAGCTTTCTTGCGGCGAAAGAAGGGCATCAACCAACTTACGGGGTGGCCACGAGGTTCAGGGCGCGCCCAGGGGGGCAGGCGCGCCCCCCTACCTCGTGGCCACCTTGGGCACCGTCTCGCGTGGATTTTTCTTCCCAAAAATCATATATATTCCAAAAAAAAATCTCCATCAATTTTTATCCCGTTTGGACTCCATTTGATATGGATATTCTGTGAAACGAAAACATGCAACAAATAGGAACTGGCATTGGGCACTGCATCAATATGTTAGTCCCAAAAATAGTATAAAAAGTTGCCAAAAGTATATGAAAGTTGAATAATATTGGCATGGAACAATCAAAAACTATAGATACGACGGAGACATATCAGCATCCCCAAGCTTAATTCCTGCTCGTCCTCGAGTAGGTAAATGATAAAAAAGAATAATTTTTGATGTGGAATGCTACCTAGCATAATCTTGATCATATGTCTAAACATGGCATGAATATTAAGATACGAGTGATTCAAAGCAATAGTCTATCATTTGACATAAAAACAATAATACTTCAAGCCTACTAATAAAGCAATCATGTATTTTCAAAATAACATGGCCAAAGAAAGTTATCCCTACAAAATCATATAGTCTGGCTATGCTCCATCTTCACCACACAAAATATTCACATCATGCACAACCCCGATGACAAGCCAAGCAATTGTTTCATACTTTTGACGTTCTCAAACCTTTTCAATTTTTACGCAATACATGAGCGTGAGCCATGGACATAGCACTATAGGTGGAATATAATATGATGGTGGAGAAGACAAAAAGGAGAAGATAGTCTCACATCAACTAGGCGTATCAACGGGCTATGGAGATGCCCATCAATTGATATTAATGTGAGTGAGTAGGGATTGCCATGCAACGGATGCACTAGAGCTATAAGTGTATGAAAGCTCCAACTGAAACTAAGTGGGTGTGCATCCAACTTGCTTGCTCATGAAGACCTCGGGCATTTGAGGAAGCCCATCATCGGAATATACAAGCCAAGTTCTATAATGAAAATTCCCACTAGTATATGAAAGTGATAACTCAAGAGACTCTCTATATGAAGAACATGGTGCTATTTTGAAGCACAAGTGTGGAAAAAGGATAGTAGCACTGCCCCTTCTCTCTTTTTCTCTCATATTTTGTTTTTTTATATATTTTTTGGTGGGCTTCTTTGGCCTCTTTTCTTATTTGGTCTTCTTTGGCCTCTTTTATTTTTTTGTAAAGTCTGGAGTCTCATCACGACTTATGGGGGAATCATAGTCTCCATCATCCTTTCCTCACTGGGGCAATGCTCTAATAATGATGATCATCACACTTTTATTTACTTACAACTCAATATTACAACTCAATGTCTAGAACAAAGTATGACTCTATATGGATGCCTCCGGCAGTGTACCGGGATGTGCAATGATCTAGCGTAGCAATGACATCAAAAAAACGGACAAGCCATGAAAACATCATGCTAACTATCTTACGATCATGCAAAGCAATATGACAATGAATGCTCAAGTCATGTATATGATGATGATGGAAGTTGCATGGCAATATATCTCGGAATGGCTATGGAAATGCCATGATAGGTAGGTATGGTGGCTATTTTGAGGAAGGTATATGGTGGGTTTATGGTACCGGCGAAAGTTGCGCGGTACTAGAGAGGCTAGCAATGGTGGAAGGATGAGAGTGCGTATAATCCATGGACTCAATATTAGTCATAAAGAACTCACATACTTATTGCAAAAATCTATTAGTTATCGAAACAAAGTACTACACGCATGATCCTAGGGGGATAGATTGGTAGGAAAAGACCATCGCTCATCCCCGACCGCCACTCATAAGGAAGACAATAAATAAATAAATCATGCTCCGACTTCATCACATAACGGTTCACCATACGTGCATGCTACGGGAATCACAAACTTCAACACAGGTATTTCTACAATCCACAACTACCCACTAGCATGACTCTAATATCACCATCTTTATATCGCAAAACTATTGCAAGGAATCAAACATATCATATTCAGCGATCTACAAGTTTTATGTAGGATTTTATGACTAACCATGTGAATGACCAGTTCCTGTCATCTCTCTAAATAGATATAAGTGAAGCAAGAGAGTTCAATTCTTTCTACAAAAGATATGCCCACGCTCTAACAAGTATAAGTGAAGCAAAAGAGCATTCTACAAATGGCGGTTGTATATGTAAAGAGAAACAGGCCATCCAAACTTCAAATTATATAAGTGAAGCACACGAAGCATTCTATAAAGCCATACTCAAAAGATATAAGTGAAGTGCAATGATAATTCTATAAATAAATCAAGGACTATCTCATACCAGCATGGTGCATAAAAGAAAAATGAAAACTAAATGCAAAAGACGCTCCAAGATTGCACATATCGCATGAACGAAACGAATCCGAAAACATACCGATACTTGTTGAAGAAAGAGGGGATGCCTTCCCAGCATCCCCAAGCTTAGACGCTTGAGTCTCCTTGAATATTTACTTGGGGTGCCTCAGACATACCCAAGCTTGATCTCTTGCCTCTCTTCCTTCTTCTCACATCGAGACCTTCTCGATCATCGAACACTTCATCCACACAAAACTTCAACAGAAAACTCGGTAAGATCCGTTAGTATAATAAAGCAAATCACTACTCTAAGTACTGTTGAAAACCAATTCATATTTTGTTTTTGCATTGTGTCTACTGTAATATGACTTTTTCATGGCTTAATCCACTGATATAAATCGATAGTTTCATCAAAACAAGCAAACTATGGATCAAAAACAGAATCTGTCTAAAACAGAACAGTATGTAATAATCTGAACATTAACCATACTTCTGGTACTTGAAAAATTCTACCAAAATTAAGAAAAATAAAAAATTTGTATAGGAATACAGTGCAAAAAGAATCAGAACCATTTGACATTCCAGATAAAAATGTAAAATCACGCACTACAGCCAAAGTTTCTGTCCTGCACCATACAAACCATCAAACAAATGTAAACATCCTAAAGGCAAACCTTGGCACATTATTTTTATAATACAATGGAATTTTACAAGGGGATAATTATTTTTATTGAAGAGTTTCTGTAATTAAGATTCAGAGTTCCCATGGGCATGAACAAAGTTTAAGGACGTCCCCCACTTTCACAATACTCGTCTCTCTCAATTTCACTTTTCTTTTAGAAAAAGTTTTGGGTTCCCCTTTTTTTTTTTTTTTAAACTATATGAAAGCACTCAACAGAAATAAATGACTCTCTAAAACTTCCGGGTTGTCTCCCTGGCAGCACTTTCTTTAAATCCATTAAGCTAGGCATATAGTGCTCAAGTAGTGAATCCACCCGGATCCCAAGGTATATCAAAGCCAATTTTAATTAACAATGATTTATAATTTAGTAGTGAGCACAAAGTAACATATATCATGCAATAACGAAGTCTAACTCTCTTCCTATGCATCGGCATGTCATAAAAGAACAATTCATGCACACATAGTAAAGGCCAATGCATAGTATACACAGTTTCTTGCAATTTTATCATATTGGAAACATAGAGAGGTGGAGATATAGTTCCTCTCTCATAATAACTGCAAGTAGGAGCATCAAGCACATGCATATTATATTCATTAAAATCATCATGTGTAACGGTAAAAGGCAACCCATCAATATAATCTTTAATAAGTGCAAACTTCTCCGATATAGTGTAGTCGGGAGAATTCAAAAAGATAATAGGACTATCATGCGTGGGTGCAATAGCAACAATTTCATGTTTAACATAAGGAACTATAGCAAGTTCATATCCATAAGCATAAT